>NC_081167.1:1153248-1453248 GCF_012432095.1 Onychostoma macrolepis | reverse complement strand
AAATTATATCCAATATTATATTACAGAGTCTTTCAGCTTTTACCGTGCCTCTGACAAACTGACCTCATCAACAAGTTTAGGAACCTTCCATAGAAATACTGGACTACCTAACAACAACCTGATGCGCGGATGGCGGTTGTATCCGCGGGGGGTCCGCGGGTAATCCGCGGGTCAGGTGGATCATGTAATAAAAAATGCATTCTAATTAATTGCAGGTGGATGAGATAAATCATTAGTGATGCAAATATTCTCTAAAATATGAACGTGTTTTAAATTCATTTTTTTCATCACAGACAGACACGAAGATTGAATTTTTATGTATGTTCGCCTGTTTGGGAAGTTGCAGTTAGAGGTCTGCATTCCCGCGGCTGTCCCGCGGGACCCGACCAGATTTCTTGCAACGCGGGATTAAATTCCCGAATAAAACGCGGTTGCGGTCGGTAACTCTGGTGCAATTTGAACGGGAGCGGGCGGTCTAACAATATCCAGTTCCCGACGTCTTTTCAGAACATTTTCTTTAATTTAAGCACCGGTACAGCCTGCACTCGACTGTTATGCACGCACTGCACACATGAACCAGTGCTTCGTTTTATTTGCGAGTGTCTGTGCGCAGCATGTGCATAACGATGCTCAGAGCAGGCTGTAGCCTACCAGTGAATATACGGCCCGCAGACAGAACAGGCAGGTTGTCCATGAGTGACAGAGCAGAATAAAGATGGAGCAAAGTGTGGATGCGCTGCCCTTGAAGAACGCTCAACTCGGTTTTGTTTATATTTTGCTTAGTCTATAATTTTAAATGACAGATGTCGAATTTATTTATTTTTTTATTTTTCTTCCGCGACACTTTTCCTAGGCTACTGTGTTTACAGCAAGATGTTAAACGAATTTAGTATTTTGACAAGAAGAATAAAATTATAATAGGCTATTTTTGTACAACCTACATTATTTTTCTCTCTGCGATACTTGTTCCTATATTGTGTTGTAAAGGTTAAACGAATTGTATCCTGACAAGACGAATAAAAATAAGGAATACAATTTTTGTACATTTTTATTTTCTCTGTGACACTTTTTTTCCTACTGTGTTGGCAGCAAAATGTTAAACGAATTTCGTGTCTTAAGATATTTTGCTGTCAATAAAAGACTCTTGACATGACGAATAAAATAACAAATACAATTTTGTGCAGACTACACTTTTATTTCTTAGCCTATCTGTCTTTCTTTCAGTAGAGGAAATTTAAATCTGTGATTCTGGAAACGAGATCTAAATTTAGCGGGAACGGTCGGGTCGGGAAGAAAATTATTCAAAGCGGACAGCGGGTGAACAAAGAGTAAATATATCGCGGGAGCGGGTGGGTGCGGGATATAACCTCGCGGGAGCGGGACATAAAAAACAGTCCTGCGCAGACCTCTAGTTGCAGTGACAGATACAGTGGCATTCCAGATGAAGTTTGAATGGAGTAAAGCGTGTGTTATATTAAGAAAGTGTAGACTATAATCTGGCCAAAGAAGAACTTTTGTTTTTTAATTAAATGTTCATTTAAAAGCAGCCTATTATCATTGTATTAGCCTGTTACCGTTACCCCTTACGGCTCCAACGACGTTTTGTTCCGTATATATGTAATGGTAAAGTGATTATATTTCGTTTCGTTTTTTAAAAAGTTAATTTATAAAACGTTTGGAGCACTTTTTGTTCGTTAAATGTAAGTTGTTTTTTTTGTTGTTGTTGTTTTTTTTAAGTAACGACCAAGCGACCAGCTGCAGACAGTGAGCTGATCATAGCCTATGTTTGATCAACTTAGCCTTCTCAAATCATCACGACTTGCCTAAAATAAAATCTATAGATATAAACAGTTCAAGCATATCACAATGTTAGTTTAAATGTTTGAACTATATAAATGCGCTAGGTGCATATCTAATCGTTTGTTTGAAGAGTGGAAGCTGAAGCACACTTTGCAGGACATGGAGGTGCCAGAGCAGTAACTTGCATTTTTTCTTGATAGTGGAAACAACTTAAAACACGCTGTAATTTTTGCTCATAAAGGTAAGAGTAATACATCATTCGGAACTGTAAAGGGTCTACTTTTATTTGTGTGCATTCACAATATCAACAAAATGTTGTGCTTTTATAAAATAAATAGGAAAACAGAGGATGCGCTTGCCGTCTGGTCTTGAATAGGAGCGCTTCACAATGATGAACCGAAACTCAACGAATTGAGTCACACATATGATAAATATATCTATAGAAAGCTTTAAATTACTAATTTAAAACAAAATAATTCAAATCTAAAACAAAAACTCTTTCATTATGTAATCCATAAAGATGCATTTCTCTCTAAAGGGACGTCCAATGAGGAGATGGCAAGTCCTTTTTCATCACCATCTAAAATATAAAAATAAGGAAAAGCCTAAAACAGGCCCGATTATATTTTTTCAGATTTTTATGTCGCTCTGCTCTGAATTCCTTAAAATTTAAAGGATTAACTAGGCCTATATCATGAAATATGAATATCTTGATTCTCACCATTATAGATTATGTTAGTTGATCTATAGTGGGCGATGGTCAAAGGTGCCTAATAATGTAGTCTATTAACTATGCATAAAAACCTGTCTGTTCACTTAAGTAAGACTAGAGCGACCATGATGAGCTCCGGTGGCCACGTCGGAGCCGCACAGATCAGCTCTCACATCACTGAATCTGCTGTTAAAAATGAACCATCCATTCATCATATCATCATGCAAAAATAAGAATTAGTCTAATTAGAATCATTGTAAAGTGCAGGTCGGTTATTTATATCAGAGAAAAATATAGGTGCGGGTGGGTGGCGGATGGATAATTTATTTGAAGCAGCGGATTCGGGTGACGTTTGAGCTCATCCGCGCATCTCCACTAGAAAGGCATTGTCTTGCCATTATTTTGTAGTACAAATTATTTTAAACTCATTACATTAAAGTGAAGATGTTTAGGTGGTCCAGGAAACACTGCTAACTTTCATATCTTATATGTTTGGATACCAAATGCTGATGTGGTAGATGGGTTTTTTGGGGGTTCTCATTAGTTTCCTGTTTAGAATCAGAACTGCTGAATAAATATCCACTTTGTAAATTAATCATGAATCAGTTCTTTCAATAAATTGGTCAAACAGGAAGAAAAGTGGTCTGGATCATTTTGTAATTGACTCACACAGTCTTAGTTTTAATCCAGCTGACCATAAAACGTTTTTTTTTTTTTAACAGTTGGTCCAACAATTTTAGGAATTCAGGGATTTTATGCTAACTGGTAGGCCTACATGCATTCATTTCAATGTGGGGGAAGTTTCAGAAATACTGCAATAATGTTCCTATGTCAACTTTACATTTTAGGCATGTGAAGGATGAATGTGAAGGATCAATTTTATTAAGTTTATATGAGGTTTTGTGTTTATATGAAATATACCTCTTAGATTGTGTAAAGTGAAGCAGATCAACTGAAGCCCCTCAGTGTTCAGCCTTATAAATGTTCAGATATCTTTTTAAAAATATTAGAGAACTTATGAATAACCAAGAATGATTCTCAGAAATTCCATATTCATAAATCTAGTTTAATAGATGTGTATTGGTCATCTTCTAAAATGAGAGTGTGACTGGTGAGGCATCATCACTTCTCTCTATGCTGCCCCCGATGGACGAATCCGGAACTACCTGGAAAGTTCATGAACTTGCTGGTGCTGATGAACACACAGTATAAAGCTAAGAGACTCACAGAACTGGAGTCAAATCTAAAAGCCTTACGACGCCACCAGAGAGACAACTCGACCGAGGAGCAAAAGTAGATCACAAAAGCCACTGAAAATGTTGAGCCTGCATGGATTCCAGCCTTCCCTCAGCTCATTCATGGGAATGGACTGGCCAGTGCGCAGTCTCTGGCCGGAGATCACATCTCTTTACAGACACGGAGAGCAACCGCAGGAGCTGAAGAGCAGCCTGGAGCAGCTGGAGAAACTTCAGCACAAGATCTTTGAGGAGATCCACCAGATGCCACCCTCGCAGGAGATCTACCCAGTCGCCTGCACAGTGGAGAAAGAGGGAAGAGGCTTTGCTTTGACGCTGGACACTAAAGACTTTTCCCCAGAAGAACTGTCGGTCAGACAGGTGGGCAGGAAGCTGCATGTCAGCGGAAAGAGCGAGAAGAAGCAGGAGGATGGGAAGGGCTCGTACTCTTACAGAACCCAAGAGTTCAGACGGGTGTTTGATCTGCCTCAAGGAGTGAATCCCGAGGCGGTGACCTGCTCCATGGCTGATGGAAAGCTCTACATACAGGCACCAGTAAATCAGCCATCTGAAGCAGCTGAGAGGATGCTGCCCACTGACTGTCAAACTGTGAAGACAACGCAGCCAGAGACAGCCGAGACACAACACGACTCCAGCGCCACACAGAAGAGCTGAAAGACCTGAGGACAAGACCTGCTCAACCCTGCTGGACTATATTACATGATGATGTCTCATTTTTTATGTATATCTTTCATCTTTTAGGTTATTTTTTTGTAGTCTTTAAGTGCTATACTTAGAAAAAAAATACTTTTATGTTGTTTTTCTATTGAATTAAATAAAAATAAAAATGACTTTAAATTATATTTTCCATTGCTTTGTACTTCTCATGACAAATGTTAGAGGGGGAATAAACTGTGAATTTATAAAAACAGTGAAGAAATACATACATTACATACATACACATATATTAATTCTGTCTAAAACATACATTTTCTTTGTAAATTCTCACCTACAACAACAAACGCTGGGAAACATTTAAGAATAAATTACATTACAATTTCACTGACATTTCACTGTATTTACCATTGCTGGTTTATTTATATATATATTTTTTAAATAATCCGATTATTAAGCAGGGAACCTACTTTATTCATGTAGAAGCAAGGCATTGATGTAAGCTACAACAGAGCATGCTTGTGTTACATGTCCCCTGTGTCAAGTCTGGACTTTTATGTTGAAGTGCAGATGGGTTTTATTAACTCGTTATCTTGGTAAGCACATTACCCCTTGTGTATCTACAGCCCTTGGCTGCATCGGAACACTGAAAAATGCTGCCTTCGGAGGACACATTCCAAGGTAGGAAGACATCAAGGCATGTCCGAATCCAAAGTTAGCTTCTCTTCCTGTCTCCTGGGATGCCTTCGTCTGATGGATTTTTGAAGGCAGCATAGATGTATCCTTCGCTGCCTTGGATATCCCACAATCCTGTGCGTTACATTCCGTGATGGGTGAGCTAAAAAATAAAGATGGCGTCTGAAAGTTGCGTTTGGTGATTAACTTTTTGCACCTTTGATGTTATTTCTAGCGAGAAATTAGTGTTATAGTAATTGAATATTCGTTTAGTTATCACCGAAACTGGTTCTATTTTGTTGTAGACCATTAAAATGTTACGCTGCCTCAGAAGCCTGTCTGAGATCAGTTTCTTGAGGTGCCTTTGTGAAAAAACGCTGCCTGCAAAGTCATTGCCTCATGAGGCAGCTGCCTAAGTTTTCGTATGCAGCCATGCTCAACCCAGCGGTTAGGTAGAAAAAAATAACCCAGTGTTAAAATAACCCAATAAAATGACCCAACAAGCTGAACCCAGCGTTTGGGTTAAAAAAATAACCCAGCACCTGGGTAAAAATATTAAAAATAACCCAATAAAATTGTAATGGAGCTGACAAGACGAGAGGCGTACGGATCCATATGCAAAGCTTTATTCTTAAACATGGTCAAAAAACAGGCAAGGTTCTGACAATGGCAAACAGGTATGGTACAGGCGAGACAAAAGAGAAATCCAAAAATGGGCATGGTCGATCGACGGCTAACAATATCCAAGGGGCTTGACAAGAGCAGTAATCTGATAACAAGAGTAGTCCTGGCAAGGTGCAAACATAGTCCAAACGACAAGACGAGATAAATCCAAGACAGGCAGATAATCAGGTAACAGGCAATCGCGAGACAAGACTAGACTAAACTATGAACTGAGACTAGAACTAGGAACTAGACAAAACTTCAGATAGGAAAATGGCTCCGTAAAGTGCTACCATTGATAAACACAGACAATACTCGGCAACTTGAGCAAGAACTGAGTGGGTGTTATATAGTGTGTGTAATAGCTTTCAGGTGAGTGTGTGATTGGTACAGCTGTATGTAATCAATGCAATGGATGATGGAAAATGCAGTCCAGGGTGATGTGTGACAAATCAAATCTGCGCTCAGTGCCGCTGACAATGCTACAACGCCACTGCTTTGGGGCATGTCAAATTTAGGGCAGAGGATGCCTCTAAACACCCTGTTTGCGTTTCATCTTCCTCTTTTCACAATGATTGGTTGTCGCCTGGCGTTTTTCGCTCGATATTTGCATAAAGTCGAGCAATGCCCAACATTTTTGACGCTCTCGGTTGCTCTCAACGCTTTCTCCACGCCGCTTTCAATCCCATAATACACCGTGCGAGTGTTTAAGCTCAACTTCCATAGAAATGAATTGAACACGCTTGCTCCGCTCCGCTCGCTGCGTGCCAGTGGAAATGCACCCTAACAGTCTGTGTGGTGTGAAAGTCAATATAACGGAAGGGCGCGACCTCTGGTGCCATCGGACGGAAGGTCATGGACCGGATTCATTACAAAAATGACCCAACAGGCTGAACCCAGCGTTTGGGTAAAAAAAAAAAAGAGTGTAGAGTGTAGCAAGGACATGTGACATCAGGGGTTCAACCGTAATTTTACGAAGCTACGAGAATAATTTTTGTGTGCAAAGAAAACAAAAATAACGACTTTACTCGTTAGTAAACAGCATATGCTCTTCTGTGTCAGCTGCGTCACACGTGGCACATGGTTTTTGAGCCTTGATCGTGTAAGGATCCTTGCTGTCTATGGAGGGTCAGAAATATCTTTATTTGTATTCCGAAGATGAACGGAGGTCTTACGAGTTTGGAACGACACGAGGGTGAGAAATTAATTACAGAATTTTCATTTATGGGTGAACTATCCCTTTAAAACTAATATAAATTATAAAATCCACTTCCGACTTGCTCAGAGGAATAATGAATAGGTAACATTTAAAGGCACCGTTTTAACTGGACACAGTGTAGTCCAAGACACAGTTAGATTTATTCATTTATTTTTACTTTTTTTTTTTTTTGAAAAAACATACATTGAAATCAGAACTCAACATGACGATCGTTTGGTCCCATATGGCAGATCATACAGTGGTCACTAAACATGTCATGAACACAATTTATTTATCCCAGTAGTGCAAATATCTGTTGAATTAATGAGAAAGTCATTCTCTCCATGTTTTGGACACTGGTTACAATGTCCAACCAATCAACCTTTATGGAGGTTCGGACTGTAGCCACTTTCAAACTAGAGCTTTCTTGCTGACTGCAAACATTTTTCAAACATGTATATCAGAAATTTACAGGAAACTGTGTAATTCTCCCCTGATGAAACAGAAGAAGTGATGCCAAGCCTATATCTGTCACAATCTTCTGGAGCCAGGGAAACGAGGAGACGAGGGATAACCAAAACATAGATTTATTTTCGAACTCAGGAGACATCGAACATCCAAAATGACAATTCAACCATTAACAGCTGACAAGACGACAGGGAAACACAGGGCTTATAAACAGAACGAAATCAAACGAGGAAAACTGTAACAGGTGGGGAACAAATCAAACACGGCTGGAGACTAAAGAACTCATAATGACAGGAACAGGAACAAACCAAATATGGGCACGAGAGGAGGGGAAACACAAGACAGGACTGACAGATCAGAGCTGAAATGAAACCTCTCATCAGTCCCTGCTGGTTAAAGTCAGGGTCGAAAGCAACCCATCTCAATAGTCTAGACTGTCTTTCAAGTAATGATGATTTACATTCATTCATTTCCAGCCATATCGTCGACTTGTTTGCACAGATACTATTTAAACTGAACTGAGCTGGACGATGACATCACTGAATTCAATAATGAAATGCCTTTAACTGAAAATTGAGTGTTTAATCTTGTCATTTTACATTATTGACACTATTTTCCTATTTTGATATTGTAAAGTTGCTTTGACACAATCTGTATTGTTGAAAGTGCTATATAAATAAAGGTGACTTGACTTGACATTCTTTAAAGCATTTATGCACAAGCTACATTCTCTGTATAGTATGTCGAACAAAAATGAGCGTGAACTCAAAGAGGCAGCAGCTGAAGTAGTTCTTCACATTGGCAGAGTCTTGTACGCTGGGTGCACACAAGAGTGATACATTCAGTACACAAGGACCTGCTTGAAGAGCCACCATGCTGCTCATTTAAGTGACTGATGTGCTATAGAGATGTGCTCAATAATTGCCAGAGACTGTTTGTGAGTGGAAGCAAGCCGATCACACGGACAATTCAATTCACTACAGTTTCCTCGATTTTGTCATGTTTTTGGACTTCTTTAGTTTAATTGTTGAATGGTTTTCTTTCTTTTCTCTTTGAATGTTGGTTGTTATTTGAATATTGCAAATCGTACGGTAATGTTGGGTTTATATTTTTCATGGGTTTTGCTGCTCGAAATTAAATTTGCATTTGGAATGTGAGTAATGTTTACTGGGTTTTGATTCCTCTCCTTTCTGGTTTCTTTATTTGTATCTGGTGGTTTTTACTGAGCTATCCGGAATCTAATTAAATTGGCAGGGGTTTAACCTTATCTGGCACCCGAACTTAAAATAAATAAGTAAAAAAAAAAAAAAAAAATGTAAATAATTATCTGGTAAGGTAGTAAACCAGGGGCACCACTGTTACAAACTCCTTCAGAGACCAAGTCTGTCTGGAATATACTGTGGTACAGGGATACAGAGATACTTGTGTTCAAAATCAATCATTTAATATAAGTATTGCACTACTTACCTACCTGAAGTTAAGTCCCTTGAGCCAAATATATGAACTCTTATTTAGAAACCCTGCATTGGGTTAAGAGTTGCACGAGTGGCAGAGTGTCATGAGAGAGGACCAGACCTGGGACATTTTGAGTTCTGCTTATGTTTATGAGGCAGTCGTATGTGAGGGGCTGGTGCTTGCTTTTGTTGTTGTTTATTTTGTGATTAAATGTATTAAATATCTGCCAATTCCTGGCTCCTTCTTCCCGGAACTATGAACTGCATTACACTTACTCATTTCATTTGGTGTGATTCTTTTTTTTTAATTTTTATATATAAATAAGCAAGCCCAGCCCAGGTAACAAAAAGTAATGCAAAAGTAACATAATGCATTACTTTCCACAAAAAGTAACAATTAGTTACATTTTTATGGAGTAATGCAATATTGTAATGTAATTTTGAAAAGTAAATTTCCCCAACACTGCAAAAAAATAAAAATAAATCTTGAATTCTGAGGAATTTGGAGCGAGTCACAAAGGTCAGAGTCAATGTTACTCCGGTTGCACCAGCTGGATGTAAAAAGGTCTCGGTAAATATATACATTTCACCAAGAATGAAACTGAACTGAATGATCTCTGACATTCATTCATTCATTCTTCTTCTTCTTCTGAAGTTTAATGGAGGTTGGCAGACCAACTTAAAAGGTGCATGGAAAGTGTGGAGCGCATAATAGTAGGGAAGTTTGAAACAACTAAAAAAAATAAATAAATAAATAAAAAATATTCTATTAATCAAACATGTTTCTTTCAAACAAATAAATAATTTGTTATAAATTATAGATTGCTTTGGCCCATCTCCCTAGAGTACGTGCTCTACTGTTTTTGTTTGAACACATTAGTCACAATTTCACATTTCCATATTCTATGCAGAGACTGATTTAACGAGCAATGCCCAGTATGCATTCTGGAGGTTAATATATCCTCTTTCCTTCTTCTTTCCGGACCAACTTTTTCATGTATGCAATGCAAGTGTCTACCTTTAATTCCACAATCACACTCCGTCTGCCATTTCTTCCTTATTACATTTGGTATTATACCTTTCACTTCTGTTTTACTTAATGCCACTTTAACAAACATTTGTGAATGTTTCAAAGCCCGTTTAGCCAGATGATCTGCCTCCTCATTTCCTTTCACCCCCATAGCCTATATGTGATGGATTGTCTTATTCTAAATATACTTCATATATCATATCTTGTCTAGCTATAGATGTTCCACTTGACAAACTATTAAGAGGTGAAAGGGAGTCAGTACAAATCACTGATTGGTTGTAATTCTTTTTTTTTTTTTTTTTTACCACTGAAGAGCTAGAAGAATTGCTATTAATTCTGCAGCAAACACAGAAATGTGATCAAAGATTCTTCTTGACATTTTGACACTGAAGTGGGTTTATGTATACTGCTGCTGCTGTTATTGCTGAGTCTGGATCCTCTCTGAGCCAATCGTGCATAATATTTATTTGCAGAGCTAGTGATTGAATAGCCTTAATTTTTTAAAGCTGTGTTTTAGATGCAGAGCTGTACACCATAACAAATATCTGCTCTTATCAGTGCACAACATATACTTTTAAGAGAATGACAGCAAGCTCCTCATTACATATTTTATTTTTTATTTATTTTTTGCTTTTTTTACACCTATCTATTAATTTTTGGATATGCATTCAAGAATTCTATTTTGAATCCATCCATATTCCTCAAAATCTGACAACTGACATTTGTTCCAATTGCTGTCCATACATTTTAATATTGATTACTGGATTGATTCTTCATTTTGCAAAATTAATTCTTCTTTTTGCTACAGAGAAAAGTAAAACATTGTGCCTCCTTTTTCACAGCGCCCCATCATCTGCATATAAAGCTCTCCCTATACCCATGTCTATCTGTGTGAAAATGTCATTAATCATTAAATAAAACAGGATAGGACTGCTAACACTTCCTTCAGGCGTCCTATTATCTACTGTATTTACCTGAGAAAATGCAGAACCCTACGCTCACTTGTATGGTTCTCTTAAACAGGAAATTTCATTAATTCATATATTCCGTGTAAATGTAAATTTATATGCGCTTCTTATGTATAAATGTGAGATTTTAGCGTTTGAACAGGACTTTTAATTTGGTTTGGCGATGTGGCGTCATAAGGCTGCGCCGCGTGATGCTTCTGTGTTTGGACTGAAGAAAGGTTTGTTTTAAGCATATAAAGCATTTAAAGTGTTTAAATTAATGTAAACCGTTCAAGAGTTGTAACATTGTAAAAAGAAAACTAGTTATCAATTATTGGATGTTTAAATGTAACATCGTAATGATTTATTTAATATTTAAGACGGTATTTTGAGCATCAATAGTAGCAGAAACATTGCGTCTCATTTCGTTTCGTTTCGTTTCATTTCAGTTTGTCGTAAACACGCACTCGAGCACTGGCACGCATTGACAGGAGATACGGAAACAAAATAGAATTTTCAATTTTCTTTTATTATTTAATTCCATAATTGACTGTTTCACAGCGTCCCCATCACTGCACGCTGACGACACCCTCTGGTCAATGCAGTACATGTAAACAAAAGCAAAACACATGCGATGACAACTATTACAAAACAACTGTCAAATCCTACAAATACTAGCTGTCTGGGTCATTTTCGATGTACTATTAACAATAAACCCAATTCAGGTGTTAAAATATGTGTAATCTTACTCGCTATTAGCTATAAATGGAGATATGGGGACAATATGCTTTTTTTTTAAATTATTGTAGGTTCAATATAATATTATTGTATTAATAGGCTAATTATTATGATAATTAAAAACACTAACTGCTTTTAAACCAGCATTATAACATATTTCTGATACAAGTTTGAGACGAGTCGAGAACATAAACAAAGCTGTTTAACAAATATTTGTAACATTTGTATTTATTAAATACAAGAATGTATTTATTTTCACTTTAACAATCTCTCTCTCTCTCTCTCTATATATAGGGTAAACATACCTATTTAGCTCACCAAAATCTACATTGAGACATTTTTAGTGCACAAGATATTGGTTTCAGTACAAAAAGTTATGTTAAAATAAAATATTAATCTCTCGCACAAAAGTAATAAATTGTATTTTAAATGACAAAAGCATTTCAATTAATATATACATCATTAAATTCAAAAAGTCTGGCTGTGCTTAATGGGTTCATTTTTGTGTTCTTTAAAAAGCACACCCCTGTTCCCATTAAGCTCACATCATGTTTTATTAAAAAATCTTTTAAAGAATAATTGTAAAAATATATTTTTTTGAAGGTACAAAGTCGATCACAAAAACAAAACAAAAAACAACAACACTAAAATCAAGCAACAAGGCACTCAAGTCGATCAGCTATATATTCATAGTGAAGTGTCATCTAAGCACATTACAACATCTAGACTAGTCCACGTTCAGCTAAGTAACACATTCAAAAATCAAATAAAACAAACCAATAAAACATTTAATTCAAGGGGATGAACAGAAACTAGCCTCATTATAAACCTCTTTTTAAATAGATGTCAACTTATCTTTAGTCTGGAGAACACTGCATGATTCTCCACAGATTCACAGTCTGGAGACGTTGATGCTAGTTGGCAAAGATCAGAGCCAGTCTGCAGATTTGAGTCGACAGAATCCATAGAAAATCGATTAACTTAACTTAGAGTGACAACCATCAGTTAATATTTAAAGTCTGTTTATGAGGTATTTACATAAGAGCTTAAAGAGAGACACTGAGCTTAATGGGAGCAGCAACAATGTTTAATAAATGTAATGTAATATTTATTAAAATGACAGGATTTGTGCTAAATAAATAGTCTAGGTCATGTATTAAGTTCATACATATTTTAATATGGACAACTATTATTAACAATATCTATGAAATTATACTTTTTCTTATTTCTTATTTTCATAGTCGTGCACCCTTTAAGCTCACCTTAAAATAATATGAAATCTTTAAAAATTACAGCACTGTAAAATGACTTTTTTCTTTAATGTATTCATTTCATACCAGGGTGTAATTTCACCCATGTAGTGTGGTGTAGCGAATACGTGTGTGTGTGGGAATTTACTTTAAGGGAAAGTTTTTAATATTAAACTTACTTTTTATGTTAAATTCTTTGCAAAACAATCCCACACTCTTTAGGCTACATATAAACAGTATTACTTTAACATGAATAGTTAGTATGTGACAATTTATTCTCATCTTGCATATGACACTGTTTCCAAACACAGAAAAATTCCTGGTGAAGCGACTGAGATCCACGTGAATATTATAAAGATGGCGTTTATCAAGGAGGAGAATGAAGACATGAAGATTGAAGGAGCATGCAGTGTGAAGCAAGAAGATACTGACACACAAACAGGTTGGTTTCCATTCTCAAAACTGAACTCGGTCATGTTATCCTTCTTAAAATGTCGACCTCTACAGAAATTAATGATATTTTTGAAGAATGTCGAAAGTATGAATATATATATATATATATATATATATATATATATATATATATATATATATATATATATATATTAGGGGTGTCAACGTTAACGCATGCGATTACTTTAAAGCATAAATTTTTTAATGCAAATTAATCGTTTGATAAGGTTTGACCCCAACTTCTTCCTGTCATCGCAGCACGGAAGGTTATCTATCATTGTGTGATGAGGCTACAGCATCAGTGTTGCCAGGGTAACGGCACTACAAAATAGTGGCCTATTTTGAAAATGCAGTTGTGGGAAAAATTACAGAGCCGTGGGTTGCGTTTTTTTGGGCTACTTTTATAATGTACCACGGTCGACAAATAAAAATGAAAATAGATCCTTTTACTAATGTGTATTATACTTGGAATGTATCCCTGGCTACTTAAGAATGGAGAGGCGGTAACATCACAAACAACCTGAGTTTCAGCAGAGCATACATGTGCTTTTACACAGCAGAAATAAACATGACAACAGCCACTGTAGATTATATAAGATAATAAACACACGATTACGATGGATATGATCTGTATGTGATTTTCTTGAGTTGAATGTGTACATCTGAAATTCAAATTTAAGCAGCGATATAAAAGGCTATAAATAGCATATTTTAACAACAGTAAACGACCAAATTCCACATGTGATCGTAAAGGAAGTTATTACAAACACTCGATGGTGGTTTGAAGTGAGTTCTGAGTAAAAATGTACTATTAATCTCATAAATTGTCTTATGAAGCATGATGCTAATATTAGCTCTAATGCAGCTGCAGAACAGGTCCAATTCTTCTTCATAATGCATTTTGTCATAATACTTCATGTAAGGTCGCAAGAAATGTTTTGTTGTATTTATTTAGAAATACTTTTGATAATAGTTGGGTAAATGTATTTAAATGTATTAAATTTAATAGATTGACAGCACTAATATATATATAAGTGGCCTAATTAAAGCAGTTTTAGTTGACATTGGGCTTGAGGTGACCCACTCCAAGTATACTTGTTTTTTACGCATACGCTATGCGTACAGTCGAACACACAGCCTTTCAAAGTATACTCCATTTGATAGCATGTGTGAACGCAGGCAGTCGACATGTGCTCTAGAAAGCTTCATCTAATCTAACGTCTGCTCATTTTTCTCCAGAAATTCTGACCGATAACGAATGTCTTTGTACTCTTTTAAACTAAAGCTGGGCTATACCAAAGTCCCTTTCAAGGAAAGTTTGTTTACTCGGCGGCCATATTTGCAACGCCTCCAGGCAGCTCAAACAATACCAAGTCCTATCTAAATGAATGGGGGAATCCTGAAATCTCAAAAACTGCTCGCTGAACTTGAAATTAAATTACATATTTCAAATCAGCAACAAATTCTGAAATTAACTGCCCCATGAATGTTGTTACTTGTGCTCAAATAGCATAAAATAATCTTATTTTTCAGGCTAGTCCAGCCTCAGGTTTCTATGGGAACCGGAGCTTCTAACGGCTGCTGCAGTGACGCAATGACTTTACCGATCAGCGATTGGCTCTTTCATTTAGAAGGCGGGACTATACCGCCATATTGCGCGTTGCAGTGTCTCCCATTCATAAGTATAGGAGTGAACCGTCTTTGTATTTCTATAGTCTTTGGCAATACCCTCTCGCTCATAAGCGCTTGTCAATGTGAGCGTCTGTTGTTGCGAGTAGGGTATTCCTGCAATACTGGAGGCTGCAGTTTCAGGACCACATTTCTAGGACCCCATTGACCATATACAGTGTGTGTGTATATATATATATACACAGTGAGGAAAATAAGTATTTGAACACCCTGCTATTTTGCAAGTTCTCCCACTTAGAAATCATGGAGGGGTCTGAAATTGTCATCGTAGGTGCATGTCCACTGTGAGAGACATAATCTAAAAAAAAAAATCCAGAAATCACAATGTATGATTTTTAACTATTTATTTGTATGATACAGCTGCAAATAAGTATTTGAACACCTGAGAAAATCAATGTTAATATTTGGTACAGTAGCCTTTGTTTGCAATTACAGCGGTCAAAGCGTTTCCTGTAGTTTTCACCAGGTTTGCACACACTGCAGGAGGGATTTTGGCCTCCTCCACACAGATCTTCTCTAGATCAGTCAGGTTTCTGGCCTGTCGCTGAGAAACACGGAGTTTGAGCTCCCTCAAAGATTCTCTATTGGGTTTAGGTCTGGAGACTGGCTATGCCACGCCAGAACCTTGATATGCTTCTTACAGAGCCACTCCTTGGTTATCCTGGCTGTGTGCTTGGTCATTGTCATGTTGGAAGACCCAGCCTCGACCCATCTTCAATGCTCTAACTGAGGGAAGGAGGTTGTTCCCCAAAATCTCGCAATACATGGCCCCGGTCATCCTCTCCTTAATACAGTGCAGTCGCCCTGTCCCATGTGCAGAAAAACACCCCCAAAGCATGATGCTACCACCCCATGCTTCACAGTAGGGATGGTGTTCTTGGGATGGTACTCATCATTCTTCTTCCTCCAAACACGTTTAGTGGAATTATGACCAAAAGTTCTATTTTGGTCTCATCTGACCACATGACTTTCTCCCATGACTCCTCTGGATCATCCAAATGGTCATTGGCAAACTTAAGTCGGGCCTGGACATGTGCTGGTTTAAGCAGGGGAACCTTCCGTGCCATGCATGATTTCAAACCATGACGTCTTAGTGTATTACCAACAGTAACCTTGGAAACGGTGGTCCCAGCTCTTTTCAGGTCATTGACCAGCTCCTCCCGTGTAGTTCTGGGCTGATTTCTCACCTTTCTTAGGATCATTGAGACCCCACGAGGTGAGATCTTGCATGGAGCCCCAGTCCGAGGAGATTGACAGTCATGTTTAGCTTCTTCCATTTTCTAATGATTGCTCCAACAGTGGACCTTTTTCACCAAGCTGCTTGGCAATTTCCCGTAGCCCTTTCCAGCCTTGTGGAGGTGTACAATTTTGTCTCTAGTGTCTTTGGACAGCTCTTTGGTCTTGGCCATGTTAGTAGTTGGATTCTTACTGATTGTATGGGGTGGACAGGTGTCTTTATGCAGCTAACGACCTCAAACAGGTGCATCTAATTTAGGATAATAAATGGAGTGGAGGTGGACATTTTAAAGGCAGACTAACAGGTCTTTGAGGGTCAGAATTCTAGCTGATAGACAGGTGTTCAAATACTTATTTGCAGCTGTATCATACAAATAAATAGTTAAAAAATCATACATTGTGATTTCTGGATTTTTTTTTTTAGATTATGTCTCTCACAGTGGACATGCACCTACGATGACAATTTCAGACCCCTCCATGATTTCTAAGTGGGAGAACTTGCAAAATAGCAGGGTGTTCAAATACTTATTTTCCTCACTGTATATATAATACATTCGATTAATAATTTGATTAATAATTTTTTTTTAAGTGACGTCGATTCGATATCGATTCTCAAAAGCTACAAATTGATCTTTTCCGGCAATTATTCATTTTATTTCGGCAAACATTTAACACAAGATCAGATGAATGTGAATCTTATCATTAGTCTTCTCCACTAGATGTCACCCTCTTATTTACCTTGCGCGATGTTACAACAGAAAGCCTGACATTCATTCAGAGCTTATCATGGTGGAGATACTGTTGACAAGAACCAAGAACAAAGCAATATGCATGATTTGCCATGCTAAGGTGAAAAGCTATAGTAATACTACAAATCTGCGGAAGCATTTGACATTACGCAGGCACCATGATTTCCACAATGATTGAATGGCGGATGGCATGATGCACTGTTTTGTTTACTAAAGCACGGATGACGCTCTTGGTGTTTTCAGTCTCTGCCGTCTCACTATATGATGACATGAACACACGAATATCATCTCCAGCTGCTCTGAGAGTCATTTCATTAGCATTTTACCGTTTAATTTGAGAAAACTACCATCATATCACATACACAGCAGCTGCAAGTTCCTCATGACAACCCGTCAAAGTAAAAGTTTGGTTTAACGTGCAGAAACTGTTAGAAATATTTTACTATGTAGCAGTCTTAAGACTGAATGTAACAACAATACTACTACTACTACTTTACAGTAAACCTCTGTTGTGCAGCACTTTGTTTGCCAAAAAATAAAAGGGTTTTAGTTGCATTTGATTAGGATAAATTAAATGAAAGTTTTATGCCTTCATCTGGTTACCAGAAAAAAATAAGAAAAACATTTTACGCTGCATTCACACTAATGCAAGGCGTCAACGCCTCTCGTTTACTTTGAATGGAGTGACGTCAAGCGTTGCCGAACGGAATTGTGGGTCCGTCGCGTCGCTTCACTGGCGTCGCTCGTGGCAGAAGTTGAAAACTTTTCAACTTTTCAAGCGCCAACGCAGGTGTCAGCCAATCAGATAGTCTTGTGCAAATACCCTAGTGCAGACGCTAGCCAATCCCGTTCATGCAACACCAGAAAAGTAATGTGATTGGCTGTTGTCACTATGACAGTCGCGTCAGCACCAAGCTTCAGACACGCCCTCCGTCAAGCGCTGCCACCGACGCCCCGTGTGAATGGGGCGTTATAGGGCCCTATTATTGTTTTAAAAAAGGACCCTACACAAAAAAGAAAAGAATAGGTTTAAAATACAGGCCCATGGCTCTTAATTTATTACTGTTCATTTTTTTTAAATATCAGCATTTGTATTAAAGCTATATTTACTGAATGTAATCAAAAAAAAATTGAGAATCGAATCGAGAGCTTGCGAATTGGAATTGAATCAGGACATCTGAATCCATACCCATATATATATATATATATATATATATATATATATATATATATATATATATATATATATATATATATATTCTGATTTTAAATTCAGTTTCCTTGGAAAGAAAAACTTGTTTTTGCACGACTTGAGTTCATTAGCCATAGCGCTTCAAGTCTGATGTGTGACCCACTTAAAGCGGTAAAACAATTGCGCTACAAATGATTTTTTTTTTTAATCAGTACTAGGGTTGTTAATTTTCAATAATTTCTATGATCGATTGTTTAAATTAACAATCAATTTATCGATTAATATTAACCTTAATACTGCAAAATGCATTTCAGTGGCATATAGGCATGACAGGATGTGCAAATGCCAATCAAAATGCCAGCTTCCTCACCCAAATTAAAGGGGTTTTAGTCTAAATAAAAGGCTGGTATCAGGATTGTAAAATGAATACATACAATTATGTTAATTTGATAAAATGAAGAGTGCTTTGTAGTTACGGATCATTTTACTTTGTTGGCTGTTTCATATCCTGTCACAGAGACCGCTGAATGCAGCTTTTTAAATGGTTTCATGGTGCTCGTTTTTGTATTTTAAAACACAATCACAATGTTTGCAAACTACAAACGTAACTGCGGCGCGGTCAGAGAACCGCTTCCACCAGCAGAGCTACGACAAAGGCACTGCTGCTCACACGAAGCAGGTTTATGTGAGTATAGGTCATAAGTGAGGTACAAAGTTTTGTTTATAAGAGAAATAATGGGTTAGAAGGCAAATGTTACATTGTGAAGCCATACATGGCTTTGTGTTCTGTTTTGCCAGTTGGTCACAAATTTTATAATATTTATTGTTTCTTTTCCCAAATTCTCACCATCTAATCCTCTAATTTCGGAATTTTATTTTATTGTCATTCACTTTTAATCACTGTTTTCGCATCTGTTACTGTGGTAAATATGCGGGGGCCATATTTTGTGGCCACGAATTAAGAATTTATTCCTATGACTTAATTTGTTCCCTCATTTTAGTTAAATCATGGGTTTTCTAGGGAAGAAATGAATGACACATGGACAGTGGCCACAAATTAATAAGTTGTAGGAATTAATTATATATCTGTCATGCTCGTGTCCGTAGCCCTGTCAAAGCGCAGAGCCTGATATGCAACAATTATCTGGGGAAATTATAATTAAACGTGACTTAGTTACAACATTTCAATACAAAAGAACTTTGTATTGTTTCTGTTTTAATATACTTTTAAAGTTCGGATCATATTAAAAGCATAATTTGTACATTAGTGAATTATTTTTGATAGATCCAGGCTCATCACCGTCACTCAGAGCTGCTTGCACGTGTTTTGCGCATGAGCCACACGCAGCCCAAAATTAAACAGCTTAATTGACCATCGATAGCTTTAATTGACAATTAATCGATCGTTGATTAATCATTGACATTCCTAATTGGTACATTAAAAAAAATTAAATAATTTGAATGCAAATACCAGTTTACAACATTCAGCAGCACAATGAACTTTTTTGCACAACTAAATAGGCTAAATGGAGATTGCTGACACCCCTCGAACACTCAAGTTCACGCCATCTCCTACATTAAAAATAAAAATACATGTATTAAAAATACATAAAAAATGAATTGTTTCCATTTGGTGTGAGAAAAATGTATAAAACTCCAGTTTTCTAGTTGTAAATATGATTTGAAAAGCCGTTCATGTCCAATTTCTGACTAGGAAACTCGTTTTTACGATAATTCGAAAGCATTCTGAAACCAGCATAAGAGAAGACCCCAGAAGATCTTACTTCAGAGCTGGACATTTGTCATTATGACGTCTTTATTTTGAAACATCTGTAACTTAGTCCAGATTTGGGGAATTATAATGTTTATTTTAATCATTTATTTTATTATGTACATAATTTTTTTGCATTGAACAAAAGTTGGAGTGTGGTGGTTTTCACTCACTCCGAGAGCTTTCCACTACCGCTCCATCTCGAGCATAATTAATGCCAACAGCCTAGGGCTGGGCGATACGGCCCAAAAAAAATTATAATTTTTTTTCATATCAGTCGATATCGATAATTATCACGATAAATGTCAAATCTTTTTTTTTTTTAAGTTTAAAGCGAGATTTTTGCTCCAAAGTGAGTTGTTCAAACCAGACTGTTAATTTTCCTTAACAAAATAGGCTAAATATCTTAATAGAAAATTATTTTTTTTAGATTCTGCATGTTCTGAGTGGTATTGTTTCCAAAGAAACAGGTTTGTGATACGTGATAATATTACTAGTAATATTACTTTTTTTTGGCTCTTAGAAATGCACATTTGATAATAGTAGCTTGAGTTAGGATGCAGATGCAAATTTTGTTCATTATCAAAATCTGTTGGCTAACATCTGTAAAAATTGTAGCAACCTCATTTTTATACAGTGAAATTAATTATTTATTTTTATTTTTTTTAATTAATCATTGGTCTTCCATAGTAGCATACATTTAAATTATGATAATCACAGTTAAAATCACACAGATATAGCACCTCAAAACTGTATGGTTTTTAGGTATTTGTATTAAAAATACAGTAGAGCTGTTAAACTGACAAATGGAGGTTTCAAAAAGTATTGAATAAAAGGGTGCCATTAATTGTGGCCAATGTGTATTAGAGAAAAACATTTATTTCATAATGATATTTC
The DNA here is from genome assembly GCF_012432095.1 of Onychostoma macrolepis. Taxonomy (NCBI): domain Eukaryota; kingdom Metazoa; phylum Chordata; class Actinopteri; order Cypriniformes; family Cyprinidae; genus Onychostoma; species Onychostoma macrolepis. Next base: position 1,432,416 of record NC_081167.1, on the reverse strand, counting down.
CCCCCATTTTAAATTCTTATTATCCAATGAAAGGTTAGATTTTTGTGAATTTTTTTAAATAAAAGATCAAAATGATTAATAATGCAGATTAATTTTCACAGCCGCCTTTGATCATATTTACCAAGGGTGACGATATTTTTGGCCATGACTGTATGTGGGTCATCAGAAAGAAGGTGAAGGTTATAATTAAGATGACGGATGAGTGTGGGAGGTTATGTCTCAAGCATGCTTGTTTGTAGCATGTGAATAATTAATATTGATTGGGTGAATTCACATTTTAAACAGTTCATTGAACAGGTAGTTAATATCCACTCTAAACTATTGTGCTGCCTGCTACATTGCTGCACACACACAACACGCAAGCTCATACATAATGTACATATTGCGCACATGGAAACATTCAGGATTGCAGAAAATGGTAACACTTTCTATGAAGCCTGTATTTATAATACATTATAAAGGTATTCTTAAGGCATTATAATGAATGCATAATGCATTATAAATAACTTTATAATACATTGTATCATCTCATGAATATTCATAAGAACAGTTTTAATGTATTATAATAGTTACTTATTTGTGGTTATAGCTTCTAAGAGTATGATGATTTATAACACACAATGAACATGATCAATCCGCTTAAAGGTGCCATAGGTAATTGTCTTCAAAAATCCATTGAAGTTTACTTCGGAATATTCATTCAAGGATTTGCGCTGCGCAGCGTCTTCACACACAGACAAAACTTACTAGAGAAGTGTGACGTGTGACATAATATACCTCTATAAATAAATGCAATTTAAATTCACGTCTCGCACACTTTAATGCCCTTTGTATGGAACATATACACTCGCTTTGAACTGGAATCATGGCGGAATATCTGGTGATGTCCATTTCGCAGGGTACTTATGACTTGCGGTCGAACAGAACAACCGTCAGATGTGATAAGATATATCTGAAATGTGCAGGGCAGGGAGGGCGCGAGGACTGTAATTGGAAATTTAATGTTGTCTCTGGTATTCTGCTCTTTGAGCGAATGTACGTTCAGGGGGCGTGGCTTTGGACAGCGATGGGAGGGTGGGATGTTCGCTTTCAGTGCTATCAGGGTAAAGTTAGCATTTTCCGAGATTTCCAATTACACTCCAATTACAAGTTACAATGGATTATATTTGTCATAGTTATAATGTATTATAAGTTTCATATCTTGCCACGTTACTTATGTTACTTTACTTAAAGCAGACAAAGACCACTTATAAGTAATAATAATAAGATTTTTTTTTTTCTCAAACAGCCATAAGATCAGATATCAGATCAGATGAATGTGTAATATGACACATTTGCGTTGAACTTTTTATATATATATATATATATATATATACATAATATATGTGGAGGGTAACAGCTTTTTAATGATTATAGAGAGCTTGCAAATGTGAAATTGAATTTATACAACAGTTTATACATTTTTGATTTTATACAAAAGGTAATATTAAGTGACTAACATTTTAGGAACAATGCCTATTTTGCTCTATTTCGTCAACAAACATATAGTTAAAAAAACAAAGTCACAGCTGAGCCTCTGCGCAAGTCTTTGACACAGCGTCAAGAGATTCGTTTATGAATGAATCTTTGCTTTTGAACATCTAGTGAATCAATGATTCAATGACCCATTCATAAAGAGAGTCACTTGCTTCGTTAACTAAATGAATCAGCCGTTTGAACGAATCGATTGAATGAATGATTCAATGACAAAGACAGTGACTTGATGCCACCTACTGGCAGTTTCTGTTCCATTTTTAAAGTATAAATTGAGTCAATTAATTCATTGAAATGTATATATTTAAAACATTAATCTCATAACATTGTTATTATGAGATGCATTAATGCCACCTCTGAGTCTTCTTAAATTTCTTAAATTCTGTAAATATTCCTTAATGCCACATTTGTGCTCTTCTGTGCCATGCAAAGATGAATTGTTGATGCTGATTTCATTTGACTGGAAACTTATTCTTCCTGATTGTTATTGTTATATCTTATTATTTTAATTTAATTTGTGTAGTTAAAATCTGTTGATAAAAGTTTTTTGGCACAAAAGATGACATACATTTAATAAAGTTAGAAAAATGGCATTACAAAGGTTTAAAAAAAAAAAAAAACTTCAAGGAGTCAAATAACAATAGGAAGGTTAATTTCTGGGTCATTCTTGGGATTCGGTAATATTTCAGTCCCCCAGAGTTTGTAAAGTGGTGGTTCACCAAAATTGTTAGAAGCTTTTCACAAAACTTTGGGATGCCCATTATAATTAATAAAAATAATTATTGCATTTTTATATTTTTAGCATAAAATAATGTCTTATACAGTATCTATCTTGAACCAAGCATTTTGTAATGTCCCTGAGTTTGTACTTAGAAAATTATTAACAAAATGTGCATAGTGTCTGTGATTTTTGGCAACAATGTAAGCATTTACTATTTTTTTTAGAAAAAATTTATTCTAAAAAAAAAAAATGCAAACTATTTGATTAAAAAAACAGACTGTAAAGTTATGTCTCTCAGTCTGAACTCAACCCTGTCACACTAACCATTCCTCGTCCATAATAATTTAGTCTCCACTCATATGTGACTTCATTCAGGTCTCTTTAATAGTGGTGCAGAAAATGGTTAGTGGTATCATACTTTTTATTCATTTTTTTGAGGCATGTTATGGTCAGGGAGGGTACTGTCAAGCTTAACAACTCAACCCCGTCATATAAAAATTAAGATGGAAAATTATTACTTTTACAACATTTTATTTTCATTTGTAAGTATATACAATGTGTTTATTTTATTGCTGCCATATATGGTCTACTCTCCTATGCTACATGAGCAGCAGTGGCCACAACCCCGTCACACTCAACCCCATCACAAATATATGTATTTCTCATTGTTACAGGGTTGAGTTATTTGCTTCATTTATTAATAATTTTAATGAAAAAATATAAAATAGTTATGGTTTCAGTAAATATATATACTCCAAAAGCATGACAACTATTTTTGACATAATATGTCCACTTAAACATGGACAAGCATCATACATCAGAAATTGTGCCCACATTTGCAGCAGAAAGACAATGTTGGCCATGCAGATATGTTGACCCAGAAACAAGGGGACAATATGAGAGAGAAACAAATCTAAAAATGTAAATTTAAGGCAATGTATCCCTTCAAATGTGTTACAGTCTTCAACCCCATCAGAAAAATATAGGGAAGACAATTAAGAACAAAAGTATTTCTTGCTGATTACCATCTGACATGTTAAGGGCTAAAACAATAAAATGGTTTTAGTTCATTTTAAATTAAAAATATTTTTTACAAAAATAAAGAGACTGTAGACAAACAATTTGTGTACTTTTAGCTTCAGTCCTATAAAAATGTGAAAATGATGATAAATGTTACATTTGATATCATTAAATTTTTATCACGGACACAAGAGCAGTAGGTAGATGTTTGTTTTATAACGATTTCTGTGTAAAATCCTTTTTAAACCAATCCCATTTTGTCCGTTACGGGGTTGAGAAAAAAAAAAGCTGGAACAAAACTCAAATTGATAAAAGGTCTGTAATGCCTGAGGTGGGAAAATATGATATTTTGAATATGATATATTAAAATATGATGAATATTTTTTTTGGAGGTTTGATATGTGCCTAATGATGTGGGGTATTTAGAAGTTGAAAAACATGTATATTCCAAGTTAAAATGTTACCGAATCCCAGGAATGACCCTCCTGTCATTCATCAGAAGGTCTGTTCCTATTTTTTATTTATTCATTTATTTTTAAGTAGGAGCACTAGTGCTCCTGAAAAGAAATGTAAGCGGGTTGCGGTATTTTGGGCTACTTTTATAATGTACCGCGGCCGCCCGAAGTGTATATAGACAAATTAAAATTAAAATAGATCCTTTTACTAATGTGTATTATACTTGAAATGTATCCCTGACAACTTAAGAATGGAGAGGCGGTTGTAACATCACAAACAACGTGAGTTTCAGCAGAGCATACATGTGCTTTTACACAGCAGAATTTAATATTTAATATTAGCATATTTTAATAACAGTAAACGACCAAATTCCACATGTGATCGTAACAGGAAGTTATTACAAACACTCGATGGTGGTTTGAAGTGAGTTCTGAGTAAAAGTGTACTATTAATCTCATAAATTGTCTTATGAAGCATGATGCTAATATTAGCTCTAATGCAGCTGCAGAACAGGTCCAATTCTTCTTCATAATGCATTTTGTCATAATACTTCATGTAAGGCTGCAAGAAATGTTTTGTTGTATTTATTTAAAAATACTTTTGATAATAGTTGGGTAAATGTATACTGGGATTGAAGCGATGTGGCTTGGTAAACGTTTTATCACCAGTTTAAAGGTTGATTTATGGCTGAATAAAAACAAAAGAATAATGATAAAAGAATAATAAGGATTATGTCTCATACCTGGCAGAAGTGTGAAAGGTTCTGTTTCCTTAAACTAGTTTGTCATGCATGTCTTTTTCAACACATTTACAGGTAAATCCTAGTATTTAAAATTTGCGATTAATCACAATTCCTGACTGTGATTAACGCGGTAAATGTTTTTAATCGATTGACAGCACTAATATATATATACACACATATATATATATATATATATATATATATATATATATATATATATATATATATATATATATATATATATATATATATATATATATATATATATATATAAATAAAAATATCAGTTTGATTATTTTGATGGCACCCTTTAGACAGCTGTTGATAAGTAACTCTGCAATTACATGTCAACTAGCAGTCATGAGAGTATTAGTAGTATGTCTGCTGAATATACTGTATGCTAACACTTTATTTTGATGGTTCCTCAACACACAAACTGAGTATAGGATACTTTGCAAGTATGTGAACATTCTACCTACCCTACCGAAGTCTACTAATACAATTAGTTTTATATAAACATTGCACTCGAGATGTAGTAAGGTACTGTGCAGATCTTAAATAAACAATGTCAAGCTATGATATAGCCCATTATAAATGATGTAGATTTAATATGGTGTTCATTGTGTGTTATAAATAATCATACTTTTAAAAGTTATAACCACAAATACGCAAGTACTATAATGTATTATAATTGTTATGATTATTCATCAGATTTTATAACACATAAGGTTTTTTATAATGCATTACGCATTCATTATAATGCCTTAAGAATACCCTTATAATGTATTATAAATACGGGCTTCATAGAAAGTGTTACCCAGAAAATTATCAATGCTGCCCTGTGATTTATCAGCTTAAAAATGTGAAAGTTACAGCATATTATTTCTGTTTCTGAAGTAACTACAACCCTCAACTTCACCATAGTCGAGAGACGCTGCATAAACAAGTGAAATTTCATTCATTTAATATAGACTTGGGCTAATTGTAGTGTTCCAATAAACCAAGTTAAAACTATTATTCTAGTATTGTGTATTTATTTTTCATTTGATATAAGTTAGTTCTGAACAGAACTTTGTGATATTTAAAAACATACTTAAATACTTTAGCAAATTTTGTCATGGAGTGAAGGCAGAGCAGTCTTTCTGATCAATTCAGTGAGGAGCGGGAATGGTAAACCCGGAGCGGAGTGATTATTGAATGCTTAGAGTGCAGAGGGAAAATTGTTGCCGCTCCACTCTGCTCACATTCTCTGATCTCTAGCAATTAAATCAAATTCATTGCTGATTACTGCTTAAAGAGTTTTTTTTGTTTGTTTGTGTTTTTCTTTTTTCAGATTGTGAGAAAATGTAAGACTCAGAATCATTGCCATATCATTAAAGAATTTATGTTAATAAGTGGACCTAATACAGAGCCCTGATGCACTCCGTACTCTTGTGTTTTCTGTCAAAAGATCTAATAGCACTAGAAGAGAACGAACTTGGATAAACAGTTTATGAGCAATGATGGGGCTTAATCCTATTCAGAAATATGTAAAACTGTGTATAGTTGAGATGACACTGTTTTTCTCATATTTTAGACATAAATGGAAGATTTGGAATTGGAATATAACAAAAAAAGGTCTTCTGGGTCAAACTGTGTTTGATCAGGTGTTTGGTAAACAATGTGTCCTAAATCAATCAATCATTCAATCAATCAATCAATCAATCAAACGTTATTACAGACTCAAGGTCTAGATTTAAAAAAGACAATAGACAACATATAAAACCCATAGCATCTATCACAGACATAAAGAGTTACAAAACACAGCAATACCAGTGTCTCCACAGCTTTGACTGATACCATGTAGTACTAACCCCTATATTTGATAGACCCACAATAATTTCATTTTTAGAAGCATTAAGCCGGCAGATAAATCTGTACATAAGAAAGTGAGGAGTTAACAATATTGAGACAAGGTTCTTAAAGTTCTGAAAGACTTCTTGGGATTGAGCATTCATGTTGGTTTTGATGTTTTATGTTGGTTTTCACATATGTTGCTTTCGGTCTATGTAATGTCTAAAAAATGTGTACGCCTTGTTTCACTTTAGACCTGATGGCGCCTAAAGAGGAGAGAGAAGAACTTAATGAATTGGAAGAGAAAGACCAGACACATAATTTCATGATTGGAGAAAAATCACACACCACACAGACTGAAAATATTTCCTCACGAACAAAGACTAAGATGACCAAATCTAAATGTTATTTCATCTGCCCACAATGTGGAAAACGTTTCACTCAAAAAGCAAACCTTAAAGTCCACATTAGAAGTCACACTGGAGAGAAGCCTTTCACTTGCAAACTGTGTGGGAGGAGCTTCTCACGAAAAGAAAGTCTTAAGATTCACATGACAATTCACACTGGAGAGAAGCCGTTTGTATGTGGTCAGTGTGGAAAGAGTTTCAGATGTAAAGAAATCCTTAATTCCCACTTGAGGGTCCACTCAGAAGAGACCCATTTTAGATGTCATCAGTGTGGAAGGAGTTTCCGATTCAAAAAAAACCTCAATACTCACATGAGAGTTCACTCTGGAGAGAAGCCTTACTCATGCCATCATTGTGGAAAGCGATTTGTTCATAAAGTAAGCCACAAGAATCACATGAAGATTCACAATGAAGAGAAGCCATTCATGTGTGCTCAGTGTGGAACATGTTTCAAGTATAAAGCAACCCTTAATGCCCACATGAGAGATCACACTGGAGAAACTCCGTTTGCCTGCAAATTGTGTGGGAAGAGCTTCTCACATAAAGGAAATCTTAAGACTCACATGAGAATTCACACCGGAGAGCAGCCATTCACGTGTGAACAGTGTGGAAAGAGTTTCAGACGTAAAGAAACCCTTGATTCCCACATGAGAGTTCACACTGGAGAGAGCCCTTACAGCTGCAAAGTGTGTGGGAATGGCTTCTCACGAAAGGGCAATCTTAATACTCACATGAAAATTCACACCGGTGAGAAGCCGTTTATTTGTGACCAGTGTGGAAAGAGTTTTGGACGTAAAGAAACGCTTAATTACCACATGAGGATTCATTTAAGAGAGAACAGTTTAACATGTCATGAGTGTGGAAAGAGTTTCACAGATAGTAATCTCCTTAAGAAGCATGTAGTAATTCACATCGGGGATAAGCCTTTCATGTGTTATTTCTGTGGAAAGACATGTAAAAGCAAATCAAACCTTGAGAATCACATAAAAGTTCACACTGGAGAGAAGCCTTTCACCTGCCAAGAGTGTGGAAAAGGTTTTACAGTTAAAGGAAACCTTCACATTCACATGAGAGTTCACACCGGAGAGAAGCCTTACAAGTGTCTTCAGTGTGAGAAGACTTTCACATATCCAAAAGACCTGAAACGTCATATGCAAATTAAATGTGAAAATAAAACTGCTGTGTTCTGAGTGTAGTAAGGTTTACAAAGTGGAACATTTTCAGAAATCACCTGCACATTCCCTCTGGAGCATTTAATTAGGAGTAGTGTAATGAAAAACAAAATCACACTTACAGATACACCTGAAAAGTTATGCTAATCTGAGACTTTATTTTTGTTCTTTGTGCAAAAGGGTTTTAAATAGTTAATCAATTTAAAATGCTATCAGAAAATATGTATATGTGCACTATACATTTTCATTGTACAGAGCATTGGTTCCCAACCACATTCCTTGAGCACATTTGCATGTCTCCTTAATCAAACTCCTGATTCAACTCATTACATTCAAAGACATGCAAAATATGTCGTTTTGGGGGATCCAGGAATATGGTTTGGTTTATTTTTGATTCGGTTTAATGCCTCAAACAAATAGTAGATCAGGGATGGGCAACTTTGGTCCTGAGGCCTGTTCTTCGTACATTGCTAAAGCCCGAAACACACTGCGCAATTTTCGGCTGTCCCAGAAGAAAGAATGGCATCGTTAAACAATCGTGTCGATTTCTGTGATCGTGGCTTGTAATCGGGGGTCCTGTGTCGTACAGTGAGAGAGGTTCAAAGACGGCCATTGTCATAGCTACGATACAGCATGATCATCGCACAGTGTGTTTGCAGCTACGATCCACATTTACTGACCAATAGCTCTTTTTGTTTACCACTAGCGCATGCAGGCACGTCCTGATATTGCCGAGTTAGAGGTGTTCCTGGGTCACCAGATTTTGTTGACCCTGGAACAACATTTTAATCCAAAAATATAATCTTAACCATATTCCTACACCTAAACCTAACCTTACCCATGAGTAATCCCTAAAATCAGAGGAACTGATAGATGCATTACACTGATGTACAGGCACCAAACACTAATTGTAATCCTAAACTTCACAAAAATTATAAACTGGTTCTTGAAATCTGATTGGTTAATCACAATGTTGTTACAGGGTCAACAAAGATGTTAACCCAGAAACACGTCGCACTCGGCAATATCAGGTTGTGCCATGCTGATGGCTTGGTTGATTTAGTTGATCCTGATAAGCGATCGTTGTCACAGTTGTAAACCCGTTGGCTTTCTTCTTTCATGAGGAGGTTTGGCATCACAGCATTTTTGTTTCCAAGCGGAACGTTAAAGAACGCAAATGTCTCCCAGAAATCCTGTATAATTCAACTAATCCGATGACGACTTCGAAACTGCTGAAGTGTTTCCACTTTTGTGTGCCATATGCATCAGACGTTCAGCCAGCGGTCCGTGGGCGTGACGTCTGAGGCTGAGACTACTAGAAAGTTACAGGCAGGTGTGTTTGATTAGGGTTGGAGCTAAACTCTTCTGGACAGTGGCCCTCCAGGACCGAAGTTGCCCATCCCTGTATTAGATGAATAAACTTCCATGTTCTGTTAAATGCCACATTGTAAATGAAAAGCTATGAATAAAAGAAAACTGTATAAAAAATTATATTGCATTATTTGATTAATTATTAGTAAAAGAATGCCCAGGTAAACATGTTTTCAGTTTCTTGTCTAAGAGTTAAAATTATGCTTGTACACAAACGGATTACGATAAGCTTAAATGAAAAATTAATGAACATTAAATGAAATGATGCTAGGTCAATTGCAGACACCTTTTAAAAGGCAAGAAGACGACCCCTGGTATCAAGGCTGAAAAAGGACCGGATTAAAGCTCTGTTCACACCAAGAACGATAACTATAAAGATAATGATATTAGCATCTACACAAGCGAATTATATAGTCAGCTTAGCACACGCTCGTCTGCCGCTTTAAATTCTTGAGCTTGTTATAGCAGGATTGTTTCTGATTGGGTATCAGTGTTTGTATTGTGTATCAGCTGGAAAAATCGTTCTGAAAATGATTCCAACAACATTGTTTCTCTGTGCCTTTAACGTTATAGCTGTGGTGTGGACTCTGCTATTCTTTAATATTGAGAACGATTTTTAGAACTATATCTTTATCGTTATCTTTATAGTTATCATCCTTGGTGTGAACGGGGCTTAATTCCTAAAGGCCGGGACCCATCAAGCCAGTTTCAAAGAAATAGTGGCGACGAAAGCCGATGGTGTTGTCACCTCACGTTGGCTGTATCTGGACCAATAAAACTGTGCTTGAACACTGCAGAGATTACAGCCGATTACAGTCTATATCAGCAGGTATCATTAGTCTAGATTAATCATTCAAAAGGAGACACCGAAACAAGGATATACAATATATACACAGATAAACAAAGCAGCTTGCTTACCATTTTGAATATCAGGTAAGTTGATAACTTTATTAATTTTAAGCGGCTCATTTTATAAAAATATTTGCATATTGCAATGATCAGGTAAGATAATGTAACATTACAAGAGCCTTCTGTCTGTGCAGTCTTGACTTGCTTGCTCATTTTCATCAGTTTCACTTTAATTCTTGTGCACTGACTTGTTTGTTAAACTGAACATCCAATCCGAACATCCATCTACTTCCGACGTGAACCCAATGAGATCCGTCACACCACCAAAAGTAGCCTGAGAGACACTCGCCAATGGCCTGACATTGGCCGACTGTCGGTTTGGTGTGTCCCGGCCTAAAGATTTTGGTCTGTGACTGCATATTTTGTTGAGAATCCTTTGCAGGCAATGACTGCCTTAAATCTGGAACTCATGGACATCACCAAAGACTGGGTTTCCTCCTTTGTGATGCTTTGCCAGGCCTTTACTCCAGCTGACTTCAGTTGTTGTTTGTTTGTGGGTTTTTCTGCCTTTAGTTTGTCTTCAGTAAGTGAAATGCATGACTTGACCATTGCAGAATAATCCACTTTTTTACCTTCAAAAACTCCTGGGTTGCTTTTGCTGTATGTTTTGGGTCATTGTCCATATGTACTATGAAGCGCCGTCCAATCAACTTTGGCTGAATCTGGGCAGAGAGTATATCCCTATACACTTCAGAATTCATCCGGCTGCTTCGGTCTTGTCACGTCATCACTAAACACCAGTAACCCAGTGCCACTGGAAGCCATGAATGCGCATGCCATCACAATGCTCCACCCACCTGGAAAGTATTCACAACGCTTCACTTTTTCCACATTTTGTTATGTTATAGCCTTATTCCAAAATGGATTAAATTCATTATTTTCTTCAAACTTCTACCCCATAATGACAACGTGAAAGAAGTTTGTTTGAAATCTTGTACACAATCACATGTACACACATGTACATAAGTATTCGCAGCCTTTGCCATGACACTCAAAATTGAGCTCAGGTGGATCCTGTTTCCACTGATCATCCCTGAGATGTTTCTACAACTTGATTGGAGTCCACCTGTGATAAATTCAGTTGATTGGACATGATTTGGAAAGGTACACACCTGTCTATATAAGGTCCCACAGTGAACAGAGCATGTCAGAGCACAAACCAAGCCATGAAGTCCAAGGAATTGTCTGTAGACCTCTGAGACAGTACTGTATCCAGGCACAGATCTGAGGAAGGGTACAGAAACATTTCTGCAGCATTGAAGGTCCCAATGAGCACAGCGGCCTCCTTCATCAGTAAATGGAAGATGTTTGGAACCACCAGGACTATTCCTACAGCGGGCTGCCCGACCAAACTGAGCAATTGGGGGAGAAAGGTCTAAGTCAGGGAGGTGACCAAGAACCCGATGGTCACTCTGACAGAGCTCCAGCATTTCTCTCTGGAGAGAGGAGAACCTTCCAGAAGAACAACCATCTCTGCAGGACTCCACCAATCAGGCCTGTATGGCAGAGGTGGGGGGACTTGAGTCACATGACTTGACTGGAGTCGCAAATTTAAGGACTTGTGACTTGTTTGACTAAATAAAGAAAATGACTTGGACTTGGGATCCACTGACTTGAAACTTGACTTGACTTGATCTTCATAAATTGGCAGGACTTGACTTTATAACAACTGTAATTAATTAATTTTTTATTAATAAATAATTCCGACTTATATTGGTAAACAAAACGCAAGACACAGAATCAGCGGCACCAGTGATCTGAGTCTGCGCAGTTCATGCACAAGCACAGAGTTACAGCGCGCCAAATACAGAAAGTAAGAGAATCTCCCAGATGTTTTCTTTTGGATATAAACAGTTCGAAACGGATCATATTCATAAAAGAAGATTTTCTGTATGCATTTACAAAGCCATGATGTCGCCACTTCAAAAAGAAAGGTATGTAAGTTGTCCTGTTAAATATATGTCTTAAAATTCAGCTTAAGTCTGTCATTAAATTAAAGTCGTTATAAATGATTAATCTCATGTTTGTAACTAACGATGTCAGACTTTAAATTTGCTGTTTTTTGCCTTTCAAAACAGAGTGCATTAATGTCAAGTATGTCCCTAATGACTGAAAACAATATGGAATTGTGCCACGGAAATCATAGTGTTTCATCAATTAGTGATGATTCTTTTGCATCCAATGTACCCAAAATCCTATATATTGTCGCTGTCGGGCGGAAACCTCCTATGTCCAAATTTTGTCAATTTCATATTTTTTCACAAATCGATGCTATTGGTCAGTTCCCACGTGGGTCTGTTATTTTTACAAATTATTAACCAATCTAAAGTGTTGAAAATAGCTTGAGCAAATCTCTTAACTCCATTGGACACTTCAACTGTCTGAGAAGTCTCGTAACTCCACCTCTTCTTCACTCCGCGGTTTATTTACGGGAGAAAAAAGGGCTGTCTACTGGCGCCAAGTAAGCCTATCTTTGGATAACTCTGTCTGTTTTTTAGACAATAACGAGTGAAAATAGTTAGGTTAGATACATTTGAGTAGACCTGTTTTGTTAAAAATCAAGAAATGCACAGTACAACATTTGCTGCCTTCGACCTTAAATAAGGGCCACTTGTTTGACACCAGTTTTTTTTTTTTTTTTTCACAGAATGATTTACCTCTCTAATTAAACTCCACACTGCTATTATTTTGAACACGCCCTTTTCAATTAATGATTCAATTACACAGAATCAACAGCATGCATGTCATGACTGTTGGGTCTGTTGGTTTTCTATTACTCTACCACACCTACTAGTAAAATATTTGCCATGTAGAAATATAATTTCTACCAAAAACTGTGATTGATCTGGTTAGTGATGTTGGACTGCTGTTATTTTGAACACAACTGTATATGTGTATATATGTGTGTGTGTATATGTATGTATGTATGTATATGTATATATGTTTGTGTGTGTATATACAGGGTGCGATTTGTGAAAAAAGCAGAGGGGGGGATACTTTTGAAAACTTTTTTCTCTCCGGGGTAAGGTTATAAGCCTAACCTAATGTTAGTGTAATCTGTTAACAACGCACATCATAAATCCATCTTTTTAGGCAAGTAAATGGGTGTCACGTAATGAAATGTTTTTAATACGACGGAAATTAACATGATCACAATTTAATAAAAACATTGTAAGTTAGGCCTATTAATTGTGATGATTTCATTTTCCCGGTGATTCAAACAACGAATAAATTTATATAGAGAAAGCGAACAAAGAATATTATCAACGGAGCTTTTTGAAATTCTGAGTCAGTTAAACCATTGCGTTGCAAAATGATTCACTGTTTCTAAGTGCGCCAATCGGATCGCGAATCATTTGATTCAGAATGGGACATCAAAGCGTGTTTCACGAATCATTTGATCCCCACCGGGGATAAAAAATAATTCAGCAGAGGCAGGGATGCATAGACCAGAGTCGGGGAAATCCCCTCCATCCCCCCCTACAAATCTCACCCTGTGTATATACAGTGCCCTCCAAAAGTATTGGAACAGCAAAGACAAAATTGCTCTGTTGGCTGTGGAGTCAAGACATTTACAAATATGATTAAAAGATAAATATGAGACAAAACTACAGTCACATTTTATTATTGGGTGATTCAACACATAGATGTTTTTCCAGCTGAGAAGATCAGCACTTTTAGAGTTTCATCCCTCTATCTGATGTGAGCATAAGTATTGGAACAGTTGCCTCACGGGTCTTTCTAAGTGATCAGCTGTGTCCTGTTGCATTAATTCTTCAAATATTAAAAGCAGGGAATGTGTCGTATCAGTTATATCCATTACTTCTGCATTCTGAATCTTGCATTCGATGATGACACACACAAACCAGGATGAAGATGAGAGAAAAGCAAGTGATTTAGATGCTATAAGAAAAGAGGAAGTCAATTATAGCTCTAGCAAAAACAAAGGGCATGGAGAAATCAAGAGTTTGGAAACCACCAGCGACACCAGCAACTACCTGATTGGCTGAGAAAACAACAGTAGTTGATGACAGACAAATCATAAAAGCTGTGAAAATGAACCCTAAAAGACTTGTCTGTAAAATCACCAACAACTTCCAGAAAGCTGGGGTGATGCTCTGACAATCTACTGTCCTCAGGAGACTTTGACATACAATTACTACATGATGCTACACAGCAAGATACAAACCTCTGACCGGCTCCAAAAACAGAAAGGCAAGATTAGAGTTTGCAAAAAAGCACAAAGGTGAGTCAGAAGAGTTTTGGAACTGTGTTTATGGACCGATGAGACAAAGATGAACCTTTATCGAAGTGATGGGAAAGCAAAAATGTGGAGAAAAAAAGAGAACTGCAATGATCCCACGCATACAGCCTAATCTGTAAAGCATGGTGGAGGTGGTGTCATGGCATGGGCATGCATGTCTCTGGAACAGGCCCTCTCAACTTTACTGATGACTTAATGTATGATGACAGTAGCAGAATGAATTTGGAAGGGTACAAAACCATCTTGCCTACCAATATTCAAGAAAATGCCACCAGATTCATTGGGAAGTGCTTTATATTGCTTCAGGACAATGACCCAAAAAACACCCTGCCAGTTCAGTCAAAGAATTTATAAGGGCAAAGAAATGGAAAATCTTAAATTGCCCAAGTCAATCTCCAGATTTAAATCCGATTGAACATGAATTTCACCAGCTGCATTAAAGGCTGGGAAAAGTATTTCAAAGGATGAGAGCAAGAGTCTGGTGATGTCTATGGGTCACAGACTCACTGCTGTGATTGTGCGCAAGGGATCTGCAACTAAATAATAGCTTTTAATCTTTTAATCAACTGTCCCAATACTTACACTCACATCAATGAGTGGGATGAACTCTAAAAGTGCTGTACTTTTTATTTGGTAAAACATCTATGTGTTGAAACGACTAATAATGTGACATTCTGTAGTTTTGTCTTTATAGTCATCTTTTAATCATATTTGCAAATGTCTTGACTCCACAGCCAACAGAGCAATTTAGAGTGACCTTTTATTGTGGCCAGCCTAAGGCACACCTGTGCAATAATCATGCTGTCTAATCAGCATCTTGATATGCCACACCTGTGAGGTGGATGGAGTATCTCGGCAAAGGATAAGTGCTTACTAACACAGGTTTAGACAGATTTGTGAACAATATTTGAGAGAAATAGGCCTTTTGTGTACATAGAAAAAGTCTTAGATCTTTGAGTTCAGCTCATGAAAAATGGGGGCAAAAACAAAAGTGTTGTTTATAATTTTGTTCAGTGTGTATGTATGTGTGTGTGTGTATATATATATATATATACATGTATATATTAGAGGTGTCAATGTTAACGCATGAGATTTAATCTAAAAATTTGAACGCATTATTTTTTTTAACGCAAATTAATTTTTTTGATAAAGTTTGACCCCAACTTCTTGCTGTCATTGCAGCGTGGAAGGTTATCTATCATTGTGTGATGAGGGTACAGCGAGCCAGTGTTGCTAGGGTCACAGCACAAGTGGGCTATTTTGTTACTTTTATAATGTACCACGGTACCAAGGTGTATATAGACAAATAAAAATTAAAATAGATCCTTTTACTAATGTGTATTATACTTGGAATGTATCCCTGGCAACTTAAGAACGGAGAGGCGGTTGTAACATCACAAACAACCTGAGTTTCAGCAGAGCAGGCCCGGATTAACACAGTGTAGTGCCCTAGGGTGACTACATTTAAAGTGCCCCAATACAACTCGCATGCTAGCGCAACATGAACATCTCATACTAAATATCTTTATTTCCATCATAAATGGCATGTATGAGGACAGTAGCAGAATGAATTTGGAAGGGTACAAAACCATCTTGCCTACCAATATTCAAGAAAATGCCACCAGATTCATTGGGAAGTGCTTCATATTGCATCAGGACAATGACCCAAAACACCCTGCCAGTTCAGTCAAAGAATTTATAAGGGCAAAGAAATGGAAAGTCTTAGATTGCCCAAGTCAATCTCCAGATTTAAATCCGATTGAACATGAATTTCACCAGCTGCATTAAAGGCTGGGAAAAGTATTTCAAAGGATGAGACCAAGAGTCTGGTGATGTCTATGGGTCACAGACTCACTGCTGTGATTGTGCGCAAGGATCTGCAACTAAATAATAGCTTTTAATCTTTTAATCAACTGTCCCAATACTTACACTCACATCAATGAGTGGGATGAACTCTAAAAGTGCTGTACTTTTTATTTGGTAAAACATCTATGTGTTGAAACGACTAATAATGTGACATTCTGTAGTTTTGTCTTTATAGTCATCTTTTAATCATATTTGCAAATGTCTTGACTCCACAGCCAACAGAGCAATTTAGAGTGACCTTTTATTGTGGCCAGCCTAAGGCACACCTGTGCAATAATCATGCTGTCTAATCAGCATCTTGATATGCCACACCTGTGAGGTGGATGGAGTATCTCGGCAAAGGATAAGTGCTTACTAACACAGGTTTAGACAGATTTGTGAACAATATTTGAGAGAAATAGGCCTTTTGTGTACATAGAAAAGTCTTAGATCTTTGAGTTCAGCTCATGAAAAATGGGGCAAAAACAAAAGTGTTGTTTATAATTTTGTTCAGTGTGTATGTATGTGTGTGTGTGTTTATATATATATATATATATATATATATATATATGTATATATTAGAGGTGTCAATGTTAACGCATGAGATTTAATCTAAAAATTTAAACGCATTATTTTTTAACGCATAAATTAATTTTTTGATAAAGTTTGACCCCAACTTCTTGCTGTCATTGCAGCGTGCAAGGTTATCTATCATTGTGTGATGAGGGTACAGCGAGCCAGTGTTGCTAGGGTCACAGCACAAGTGGGCTATTTTGTTACTTTTATAATGTACCACGGTACCAAGGTGTATATAGACAAATAAAAATTTAAATAGATCCTTTTACTAATGTGTATTATACTTGGAATGTATCCCTGGCAACTTAAGAACGGAGAGGCGGTTGTAACATCACAAACAACCTGAGTTTCAGCAGAGCACATGTTAAGGCTTTTACACAGCAGAAATAAACATGACAACAGCCACTATAGATTATATAAGATAATAAACACACAATTACGATAGGATATTTGTATGTGATTTTCTTGAATGTGTACATCTGAAATGCTAATTTGTGCAGCAATATAAAAGGCTATAAATAGCATATTTTAGCAACAGTAAACGACCAAATTCCACATGTGATCGTAAAAGGAAGTTATTACAAACACTCGATGGTGGTTTGAAGTGAGTTCTGAGTAAAAATGTACTATTAATCTCATAAATTGTCTTATGAAGCATGATGCTAATATTAGCTCTAATGCACCTGCAGAACAGGTTAAATTCTTCTTAATAATGCATTTTGTCATAATACTTCATGTAAGGTCGCAAGAAAATGTTTTGTATTCATTTAGAAATACTTTTGATAATAGTTGGGTAAATTTATATTGGGATTGAAGCGATGTGGCTTGGTAAATGTTTTATTGCCAGTATAAAGGCTGATCATGGCTGAATAAACACAAAAGAATAATGATAAAAGAATAATAAGGATTATGTCTCATACCAGGCGGAAGTGTGAAAGGTTCTGTTTCCTTAAATTAGTTTGTCATGCATTTCTTTTTCAACACATTTACAGGTAAATCCTAGTATTTTAAATGTGCAATTAATCATGATTTAATTTTTTAATCGATTGACAACACTAGTGTGTGTGTGTGTATATATGTGTATATATGTGTGTGTATATATATATAACCATATATAACCATGGTATAGATATTGGGGGGGTCCAAATGTCGGACTGAACGGTTTTTTCAAAGCGATGCCGTGGCCGGCGTTACGGGCTCAACCAAGTGTACAATCGAGGGGTGGTCACACAGTTTTGTTTCCTTGTTTTCCTAAATTGAAAGTAAATCGGAAATAACAGATCCACTAGGCTACAACCAGGGTTCATTAAAGGAGGGCATACCATATGTCACATATTACAATATAATAGGCCTATTATTGGGGGACAGATTGGTATTTTCCAATTTTTTCCAGAGTATATGGTGGTTACGCCCATGTATGTATATATATATGTATATGTATCTCATGGTCCGAAATTCGCTCAGGATGTCTCCAGTCAGAGAACCCAGGCGTAAAAGCATTACGTTGTGAGGATAGCAGTTTACAGGCAAAGCAGTAAACCATACCTGCTGATGGTGAGTAAATTAACCACTCTCTAGACACTACCTCGTTGTTTGGGAGGAAACAATGCAATAAATCATTGGTAAGTGATCGCGTTTTACCTCCAATACCGATGTCCCGCACAGATGCTGGGTATTTAGGCGCCCTATTCTGAAAGGCCGCGGGACCTTGAGAAATGGCAGCTTCCTGACGTGGTCTGTGATAGCTCCCCATAGTTCAGGGTCCGTTGAGATGGCAAAGTCCTCTGACGGCTGCTGCACCTGATCCTCCAGCCTACGTGTGATATTATTTCCATCAACCTCGTGAGCCCCATCATCCTCTTTGTTGCCTCCATTCTCCTGCACCTCGTTACCACCTTCGCTCACAACATTAGCTGCTGCTTGAGTAGCTGCTCCACTAGTGCCTTCTGCTGGTGCCGATGTCTCTGTCTTTTCTTCATTTCGACGAAAAAAACTTGATATTGCAGGTACTTTTTGAAGGGTGGCTATGTGTCGTGATACTTTCTCTTTTTTTAATTTACGTTTCGCACAACCGCTCAACTGATGCTGCCTATCCATTTTCAATTTGATATTGATATTGTAAATTGGCGGGCCGGGCTCGACTCTGACTGGGGGGAGGGGCAAATACACCGTGACCTAACCCAATCACAATTCTTTATAAATGCATATATTTTATATTATTTCTGTATCATCATATCACTAACTGTTAATTTTGTATCTGCATCTCTTCCAGCAAAATAATATATATACAAAACATGAAAAATATTTTTTCATATCTTAATCACTTGGTGCCCCCCTATTGGCTGGTGCCCCAGGGCACTCGCCCAATCCAGTCTATGGATAATCCGGCCCTGCAGCAGAGCACATGTTAAGGCTTTTACACAGCAGAAATAAACATGACAACAGCCACTATAGATTATATAAGATAATAAACACACAATTACGATAGGATATTTGTATGTGATTTTCTTGAATGTGTACATCTGAAATGCTAATTTGTGCAGCAATATAAAAGGCTATAAATAGCATATTTTAACAACAGTAAACGACCAAATTCCACATGTGATCGTAAAAGGAAGTTATTACAAACACTCGATGGTGGTTTGAAGTGAGTTCTGAGTAAAATGTACTATTAATCTCATAAATTGTCTTATGAAGCATGATGCTAATATTAGCTCTAATGCACCTGCAGAACAGGTTAAATTCTTCTTAATAATGCATTTTGTCATAATACTTCATGTAAGAAAATGTTTTGTATTCATTTAGAAATACTTTTGATAATAGTTGGGTAAATTTATATTGGGATTGAAGCGATGTGGCTTGGTAAATGTTTTATTGCCAGTATAAAGGCTGATCATGGCTGAATAAACACAAAAGAATAATGATAAAAGAATAATAAGGATTATGTCTCATACCAGGCGGAAGTGTGAAAGGTTCTGTTTCCTTAAACTAGTTTGTCATGCATTTCTTTTTCAACACATTTACAGGTAAATCCTAGTATTTTAAATGTGCAATTAATCATGATTTAATTTTTTTAATCGATTGACAACACTAGTGTGTGTGTGTGTGTGTGTATATATATGTGTATATATATATATATATACACAAGGGCGTAACCATGGTATAGATATTGGGGGGGTCCAAATGTCGGACTGAACGGTTTTTGCAAACGATGCCGCAAGCCGGCGTTTACGGGCTCAACCAAGTGTACAATCGAGGGGGGGTGGTCACACAGTTTTGTTTCCCTTGTTTTTCCTAAATTGAAAGTAAATCGGAAATAACAGATCCACTAGGCTACAACCAGGGTTCATTAAAGGAGGGCATACCATATGTCACATATTACAATATAATAGGCCTATTATTGGGGGGGACAGATTGGTATTTTTCCAATTTTTTTCCAGAGTATATGGTGGTTACGCCCATGTATGTATATATATATGTATATGTATCTCAGTGGCGAGCGGTGACCTTTTTAACCGGGTATGCTGAGTACTAAGATTAAGACCACGCCACCTCCCCCTCCGCCCTCCCCCCCCCCGTCTCCTCTCCTCATCGTTTTTAAAACACACTCAAAGAAAACACCGTGGCAGGTGTCGATTTAAAAGTATGCACATTCCTACCTTATTTGTAAATTAAATTAATCTCTAATCCTTCGTCTATAATTTCAGGTTTATCCATAGTTATTCCAATGCTAGAAAACTAGCTGCTTTTCCCAAGTAAAAACTGCCAAATAACGTTTACACATGTATGAAATATTCAGAGGGTGGGGAGATGGGGGATTCCCCCGCTCTATGTCTCTGCATAGACTGAATTATTATTTTATTTTATTTTGGCTATTTATTTATTCATTTATTTATTTTTATTATTCCCAGTGAATAAGAGTTAAAATTCCCACCCGGGTGACACTACTCCAATAATAGACCATGAAAATATAAATAAAAAATAAAATAAAATAAATAAAATATTATTATTAATAATAATAATAATATTGCCAAGTAACGTTGCAAACAACAATAAAATCAGAGAAGGACTTTTAACTGTAAGCGACACAATACGGAAAACAAAGGTATTGTTTCTTATTTTTTTCTTGATGTTTGTTATTTAAAATTTTAAATACATTTTTATAAACCTTTTTTAAATTTATTTACCACTTGTTGACAATAACGTCTTCAACATTGTCTATGACCAGCTATGTGTGGACTTTCAAAATTTGCTTTGCTTGAGAAAGCATGAAAATATACAGTTATAATGTTTTTTTGCATATGATTTAGTCGAGTCAGTTTTGCATCAAACACAATGTAATTTTCGGCAATCGAGATCTGGCAGTAACAGCGCATTTTTCCACTTGGGCGAGCGCTTCGCGGACAGCTTACCTCTTGCATGAAATCACGCGCATACCAGCTAAACACTGAGAACGAGCAACAATCCTGACGAGTCATAGCAACAGAGCGGAGGCGCCAAAGCTGCGGAGAATGCGCTTACCCAGAAGCTTCCGTCACTGACGTAGATTTACAGGAAATTACCGTTGTTTGTCAAATAAATAATTTTACATACGTATTCCCAACACTTTATTAATCTGTAAGTCACATCTCAAATGACAAGGGATCAACTTATAATCATGTTTATATTAATTAGCCCGTGAACTCATTCTCTCAGACGGCCTGGGTATGCGGCGCATTCGCAGCTTATATGGACGAAACGCCACTGATATATATATATATATGTATGTGTGTGTAGCAGTCCATTTTAAATGAGCCTTGGCCTACAGGACACGGCGGCACTTCTGGACCATGTTCACATATGGCACGGTGGATTGTTTACCGACAGTGGTTTCTGGAAGTATTCCTGGGCCCATTTAGTAATGTCAATGACAGAATCATGCAGATGAGTGATGCAGTGTCGTCTGAGGGCCCGAAGACCACAGGCATCCAACAAAGGTCTTCAGCCTTGTCCCTTACGCACAGAGATTTCTCCAGTTTCTCTGAATCTTTTGATGATGTTATGCACTGCAGATGATGAGATTTGCAAAGCCTTTGCAATTTGACATTGAGGAATATTGTTTTTAAAAGTATTCCACAATCTTTTTTACGCACTTTCACAGATTGGAGAGCCTCTGCCCATCTTTACTTCTGAGAGACTCTGCCTCTCTAAGACATCCCTTTTATAGCTAATCATATTACAGACCTGGGCCCATATTCACAAAACATCTTAAGGCTATAAGTAGCTCATAACTCGCCGATTTAGGAGAAAATCTTAAAAATAATGGCCGTGTCAGTCCTAAATTTAGGACTCCTAAATGTTTGCTCTAAGAGTATTTCACAAAGTATTTTAGCGCTAAAACTAGCTCCTACATCTGTGAAACGTTGGGAGTAGTGAAGAGGACTCCTAAGTCACTAAAACCAAGCCACAAACTATCCTTAAATGGCTATTGCTGGCAATCTGCCTTGGAATGTAAACATTTTGGAAACATTTGACAATAATGAGCTTTAAAAAAAAAGGTATATCGCCTTAATCGCGGGGTTATTATGACTGTTGTAGAACTTGTCGGGGACAATTTTTGTTTGATTACCCTATATCCTTGCTTTTATTAACCAGTTGGGCAAGAAGTAACAGCTCTTCTTATGTCCATTTTAAGTAGTCTTTAGCACACTGTATCATACCGTAATTTCTTGTCTTTCTATGGACTTTAGGACCTGCTCTTTCTGCCTGAAATTGAGGAACCTCATAATAACTGTTCTTAAGGGAATTTTAACATCTTCCTTTCTGATGCCTTGCCAGAAAGTAGTTAATTGATAACTACTAGAGGCTCTAGATCTAAATTGAATGATTTAGAGATGCATTCCTGTTTCCATTATTCTCTTTGTAACTTCTGTGACCCCAGAGTGAACCTCATTAATCTTAACACTAGTTCACTTTTTCAGTGGTTTAAATGCATTCGCCATTACTAGGATTTTTATCAGCAGACTCACTTGCCTCCATCTTCCTCCTGTGTCTTGTGGTGCTCTCTGAGTCTGAGGGCACATTTTGCATTTCATTATCCAGTTTCCCATGACTTTTAATCTTTTTAGACTGGAGTATCTCATTGTGTTATACCGATCTGTTCAATTTTAAATTATACTTGTGAGTGGGCTTTGTTAAAGATGAATTCACACTCGATGCAGGGGAGACAAAAAAAGTCACAACTTTAAGCCAATGCCATAATCAGAGAAGCAGCACTCACTTAATTTCAGTTTTGATTAATTGTGCAGCCTCGTAAATTATTTTAATTTTACATGTGATTTAATTTCTATTATTATTTAACATTCATTTGGGAAACCCTGATATAAAGTATAAGCAAGGACTAAATGACATCTCACTCCTGCCAAGGAACATCTGGTGGTCAAACAATCTCTTTTGCAATGAAATAATTACCACTTGGTTTAATAATAATAATTATTATATAATATATATATATATATATATATATATATATGTATGACAAACAGCACAATTGATTTTTATTCACATTACATATGACATGATTGTTACTGGCAAAGACCAGGAGGCTCTGTGTATCTTGAGCAGGATTCTTTAAGAATGTGCTGTTGATTGCTGCAGTCATCAAGTCTAACCGGTTATCTGTACATTGTAGTTGTATATACATTTAAAGGACAGTGCTTAGAGATAAGAGACAAAGTAACTGGGATACGACCTTGAGCAAATGAACTATGCAGGTATAAGAATTTGACCTGTCCAAATCCAATCAGCGTAATTATTCAAAGAATGGGACAGGGGCACCAAGAGTCATTAAAAAACAAAAGGTGAGAGTCAGATCTTATACAGATTCTTACATTTCCAATCCTATCATGAAATTAAATTTCAAATATACAAGCGGCTATATTCTTTGAAGAAATTAACAATGCAGATCATTATTTGTGACATTGGAATAGATCATTCACTTTTCATAGCAACTGCTGCCTTATGATATAAAGGATGAGGCAGTTGGTCAAAAGGCACCCATAACACCACTAGTAATGGCATCACTAGTGCTAAATGAAAAAATTTCCATCAGTTCACCCACCGCTTCCAGCCCAGTTATGAACTTCTCCACCACCGCTGCATCCAGTGGAACTTAGATGACAAAAACACAATTATCAAATTAAATATTAGATTCCTGAGGGAGGAAACCTCTAATCCATATCTTATGCAGATCAGCCTCACCAAAGGCAAAAAAAAGAGCAGAAAATCCATTTGGCCCACATTCACTTGCAGCGTGAAAGTAGTCCAGTCACCTTTATTTATATAGCGCTTTTAACAATACAGATTGTGTCAAAGCACTTAACAGTATCAAATTGGAGGATCGAGTATCAGTAATTTATAATGATAAGATTAAACACTCAATTTTCAGTTAAAGGCATTTCTTTATTGAATTCAGAGATGTCATTGTCTAGCTCAGTTTAGTTTAAATAGTATCTGTGCAATCAAATTGCCGATAATCGCTAGAAATTAAGTGTCCCCAACTGAGCAAGCCAGAGGCGACAGCGGCAAGGAACCAAAACTCCCTCTGTGACAGAATGGAGGAAAAAAAAAAAACTTGGAGAGAAACCAGGCTCAGTCGGGGGGCCAGTTCTCCTCTGGCCAGATGAAACCCGCAGTTCAATTCCAACCACAGCCATGTCAGATTGTGTAAAGGGCTTATCTGATTCCCATGGTCTTGTCCCGATGGAGCATTTTAATTTATAATTTAATATATTTGTGTTTTATTCATTATTTGAAGTTTTTCATTTATATGACAGTAGCTTTGATTTCACAGATATACATGTTTTCTGGTGCCATTTTAAACTGCTGAGCCATTTAAAACTCTTTCTACAGAAAGAACAAGAATAGGGTCTCACATCTGCATGACTTTTCAGGTGTATCTGTAAGTGTGATGACAAAAGAAATTTTTTATCACACTGATCACAATTAATTCGCCTTTCTCCAGAGCGAACAAAGAGATGATTTTTGAAATTGCTCCTCTTAGTAAACTTGTTTTCACACACTGAATGTTGTAGTTTCTTTTGAGAATGAGTTTGCAAATGACATTTCAGCTCTCTAAGATACATGAAACTCTTCTTACATTTAAGACACTTGTAAGGCTTCTCTCCAGTGTGGAGCCTCATGTGAACCTCACGGTTTCCTTTGAGTGCGAAACGCTTTCCACACTGAGGGCAGGGGAAAGGCTTCTCTCCAGTGTGAACTCTTATGTGAACCTCAAGGTTTGCTTTGTTTTTGCAAGTCTTTCCACAGTGATGGCACATGAAAGGCTTCTCTCCCAAATGAATCTTTACATGATTCTTGAGATGCTTCTTGTCTGTGAAATTCCTTCCACACTGATGACATATAAAACGTTTCTCTCTTGTGTGAATTATCATGTGGTGACTAAGGGTTACTGTAAATCTGAAACTCTTTCCACACTGACCACACACAAACGGCTTCTCTCCAGTGTGAATTCTCATGTGGGCATTAAGGGTTCCTTTATGTTTAAAACTTGTTCCACATTGAGAGCATGTGAAAGGCTTCTCTCCAGTGTGAACTCTCATATGGCTTTTAAGACTTGCTTTTCGAATGAAATTTTTTCCACACTCTTGGCAGGTAAAAGGGTTTTCTCCAGTGTGAATTCTCATGTGAACTTTAAGGCTTCCTTTCTGAGTGAAGCTTTTTCCACACTGTTGGCAGGAGAATGGGGTTTCTCTTGTGTGAACTCTCATGTGGACTGTCAGGTTTCCTTTTCTGTTGAAACTTTTTCCACACTGTTGGCAGGTGTAAGGGTTTTCTCCAGTGTGAACTCTCATATGGACTTTAACACTTGCTTTTTGACTGAAACTCTTTCCACACTGCTGGCATGTATAAGGCTTCTCTCCAGTGTGAACTCTCATGTGGACTGTAAGGTTTCTATTTTGATTAAAAATCTTTCCACACTGTTGGCAGGTGTAATTGCCTTTAGTCGCTGTCTTTTTAGCTTTTTTTCTTGACAAAGTCTTTTCAGTCTCAGAGCAATTAAAAATGTTTTCTTCAGTCATGAAATCATGTTTCTCATCTTTATCTTCTTTTTCATTCAGCTCTTGATTATCCTCTTTCAGCGCCATCAGGCCTAAGATGGAAAAGAAGAAGAAAAAAAAAAACTACATCAAATAACCTGTTTAATGGCACAAAGCAACAGACATCAAAATGATATGACATGTAAAGCTTCAAAAGCAACTAAATGTATGCTAGATCCTATTCACATTAAGCCACTCCCAGAACTACTTCTCCATATTTGAACTCTTAACTTTCTTTAGGACATGCCCCATGTACTTTCAAGCTAACAGTTACCAAAGAAAAAAAAAAAAAAAAAAAAAGAGGAACTCGGGCTGTATTCCACAATAATTTTATTTTATCTTGTTAAGATAAGTTGCTCCTGAATTTCTGCATTAGGAGCATTTAGCCTTAAGATTTTTTTGTGAATGTACTATAGACCGTCTCAGAGCTACCATTTATATCCAAACCATTAGAAAAAGTGTTTTCTCAACACGTGTTCAGTTTTGCTGAGGAACAGTATGGAGAATTGTGAAAAATTTCAGGATTTCAGTCACAATGTAACTTTTATAAAATCACAGATTTTGCACTACAAGTATTCTTTTGACAACATAGACTATGACATTCTCTTAGATAGCTTGAGAATTATTTTGGTCCTAGCTATCCAACCATTAAATCTGTTTGTGTGAAGAAAACCTCATCAGACACAACTATGGAGTGCTACAGGGCTCAGTATCAGGTCCTTTATTTTTATTTTTGTAAATGGTTTCTATTAGAGATACTGTCACTAATTTCCACTATTATGACAATGATATCCAGTTTTATATTTCCTCACAACCTGACCAAAACTGTTTTTCTAAGCAGAGTGTTTTAATGATAGCAAAGACAGAAGGGTAAGTGTGCCGTTTAGATCACCTTTGTGTTAAAGAACAGCATCGTAAATTAGATAAATGAGCTTATTGATGCAATTCAATAAATCTCCTGTTTCCCACGGATCACCTGGTCAAAGACTTCCTTAAATGTTTCTATGTAGAGTTAAGTTCCCTTTCAATACTTCACTCGTACTGCGTCGCTAGACGCTAATGGGGAAAACTCATTTTTCTCTGAGAACTGAAGACTTTTTCAATCACGCAGTGTAACTGCACGGCCGTTGGTTCGTGCAGTGTATTGAAAACGAACCAATGGCGGTGAAGCCCGCCAGAATGGGCGGGGCCATCTGGCTGTATAAGCGGGCATTTCACCATAGGATCTCAGATCAATTCTCCTTCAGCGACGACGATCTCCCTTCGCTGACACTCGGGACTGAAGACGCCCGCCGTGGAAACACCTCGCTGCGGGATAGAAGCTGCCTTTTTTTCTGCGACCTCTCGCTGCTTCCACTTGCTCTCGAGCTCACTTCAGCGATCTCCACAGGTACCAGCTCATCCCCTGCTGCCATCCAGTGACCCTAAAAAAGCAAATTTCTCTAAAAGAGCAGCGGCGTTGTTGCAAATGCCACGCCGTCATTTCCTCTGCCCGCCCACTGCCATTGGATGGAAGGCTAAGGTTGCTCACCCCTCCAAGCCATGCAGAACGACCTCCGCCTTCGCTGGACAAGCGTACTCCTCCACCGGGCAGGCCGCCTCATCTCTGCACTCCATGGCTGTGCTACAGGTCTTCCAGGCCAAACTCCTCCAGACTATGGATGAGCCAGGACCTGATGCCTCAGCTTTTAAGGAGCTGCGCAGCGCTACTGACCTGGCTCTAAGGGCCACCAAGACCACGGCACAGGCTATAGGGAGGTCAATGGCCAACTTAGTGGTGCTGGAGCGCCACTTATGGCAAAACCTCACAGAGATTAAGGAGGCTGACAAGGTCCCCTTCCTCGACTCTCCGGTCTCCTCTCCGGGCTGTTTGGACCTGCCGTCAAGGGCATTGCGGAGCGATTCACTGCAGCACAGAAGTCATCCCAGGCTATGCGACACTTCTTGCCTAAACGATCCAGCTCTGCAACGGCCACCAGTCGCTCCAGACCTTCTCCAGCACAGCCAGCGAAACCTGTGCCGTCGCCCGCTCAGCCTGCACAGTAGCCTGAGCCTCGATAACGCTCACGCTCGGTCAGACGCTACCCGCTTCCCAAGCGCCAAGGACCCCGGCCCAAGCTGACCTTGGATCCTGCACCCCGGCGTCTTCCTGATCTGGTGGAACAGAAGAGGAAGGGGCAAAGTCTCGCCAGTGCTGGACCGCCCCCAAAATGCCCTCTGTTGTGCCCTCAAGTGCCCTCAAGCACCCCGTTCGGTCCACCTCAGTGCAGAGCAAGAACGCTCACGTTCTGCGAACCGAGGTAATAGAGACAGTTCCGCCAGCTCAGAGCGAGTCAGGCTTCTACAGCCGTTACTTCCTCGTCCCCAAGAAGGATGGCGGCCTTCGGCCCATCCTCGATCTTAGATTACTGAACCGCGCCCTCATGACGTTCCTCCAACCTACTCTTATGCTCTTTCCCCCCGATTGCTCTGATCCCCCAGGTAATCAGGCGAGCCAGGAAATACAGACACAGAGTGCTATTAGTGGCCCCACTCTGGAGAAACCATCACTGGATCTCAGAGCTGTGGCCCGTTCCTCTGAGGCGGGATCTCCTCTCTCAGGCGAACAAAATGATTTGGCACCCCCAGCCTGAACTGTGGGCTCTACATGTGTGGGCTCTCGACGGGAATCGGTTGTTCTCCCCGAGAATGTCCTAAATACGATCTCACAGGCTAGAGCTTCGTCCACGAGACGCCTCTACGCCCTTAAGTGGTCTGTCTTTTCCGCCTGGTGTACAACCTGTGGCGAGGACCCTATATCATGTGACATATCGGTGATATTGTCCTACTTGCAGGAGCTGTTGGATAAGGGCCGTTCCCCCTCCACGCTCAAGGTGTATGTGGCAGCTATAGCAGCTTCTCACGCTCCTATAGCCGGACAGTCAGTGGGCCGAAACAACCTAGTTGTTCGTTTCCTGAGAGGATCTAGGAGGCTGCATCCGCCCCGACCTCCCACGGTCCCTACATGGGATCTGCCCACAGTCCTGAGAGCCCTCAAGGGCTCTCCCTTTGAGCCACTTCAGTCTGCAACCTGAAAGACGCTTTCGCTGAAAACCATGCTGTTACTAGCACTAGCATCGGTTAAGCAAGTGGGCGACTTGCAGGCTCTTTCGATAAACCCTGCATGTCTTGAGTTTGGGCCTAACGACTCCAAGGTTGTCCTAAAGCCAAGACAAGGGTATGTCCCTAAGGTGCTCTACACCCAGTTTAGAGCTCAGGGTATTACTCTCTCTGCGTTCCCTTCTTCTGAGGAGGACCAAGAGTTTAACCTTTTCTGCCCAGTCAGGGCACTGAGATTTTACATAGAGCGTTCCGCCCCTTTCAGGCAGTCGGAACAACTCTTCGTATATGCTTTGGTGGCCACACCAAGGGGTCTCCGGTCACAAAGCAGAGTATGTCTCGATGGTTGGTAGACGCTATCGCACTAGCCTACTCCTCCCTGGGTCTTCAGAGCCCTGTGGGAGTGAGAGCCCATTCCACTCGAGGCGTCGCCTTTTCTTAGGCGTGGTCTAGTGGTGTGTCCATTGCAGACATCTGTGCAGAGGCCAGCTGGGCCTCGTTGTCCACCTTTGCCAGGTTCTATAGCTTGGACGTTTCGGCCTTATAGGCCCGGATTTTATCTGCTTAAAGTGCACACACCTATCGAGGTAGTCTGACTCTCAGGCTTTGCCTGTTTCTTCAAGAACGCTCTTGGCCCTAATAATAGTGCTGAGGCTGTACATTAGACCCTTGGAACGATTATCCAAAGCCGGGCTGACCTCTATGAGTTCATCCCTCTTGCTTCCCGCAGGGCTCAGCTAGCATATAATTGGTCCCTCTGAGTCCTTATCGCTCAAGGCCAGTTTATATTAGTCCTTCCTCTTACATGGCATGGTGGGATTGAATTGGTTCCCCAGTACGAGTGAAGTATCAAAAGGGAACGTACTCGGTTACTTACGTAACCTCGGTTCCCTGAGATACGGGAACGAGTACTGCGTACATTGCCGTGCCATGACACTGCACGACTCAGTGTCGTCGCTTCAGTCGAATTTACCTAAGAGCCAACGGCCGTGCAGTTACACTGCGTGATTGAACAGGAGTTTACCCCATTAGCGTCTAGTTAGGGCTGTCGCGGTTAAGGAGGTTACGTAAGTAACCGAATGCGTATAAGGTCAAAGATGCAACACAAAAATATTTAATAAAACACTTTTTTTGTAACTTAGTGCCCCTTTATGTCGCAACTACGCTAAGTACGCGCTGGTGCAACCAGCCCCTGGAGAAGAAACATTCATCCTAAATAAACTTCTGATCTCTTTAGTGTGCAATTTGTGTCTTTGATTTAAACTGTTTGTATCGCTCACAAACTTTCAAACAGTTTGATTAAAACAATTTATGCTGCAGTTTATTATAAAGCTATATAAGTAGCCTGGTCATAGGCTGTTTTATTTGCTTGCCAAAGCCCATCAATAGAAGAAACAACGTAGACAGCATGCAGAAACTCTACTAAACTCTGTCAACAGGTGATGTTTTATTTCATTAGTTATCTTGTGTTTTTGACGTATGACTCACTTACTGTTTGTTCTAATGATTATCTACTGCTATTTACAACATTTTCAGGTATGTTAGTATGTTTCACTGACAATATTTTGTAAACTAAGTGTTTTCACCCCTTTGACTTTTATGAGGCTGTAAATATCATTAGCAGCATTCACTGCATTTTTTAAATAAAAATAAGTATTTATAGATGAGAGTCTCACTGCCACTCAAATATTTTATAATCTTATTTAGTAAAGGGCATAAAGGTGTTTTTAATCAGAAAATTTGTGTTTACAAGACACTGGTTTGACACCGTGAAAGCTTTTGATGACGAGAAGACAAAACATCACTTACAGACAACAAATGTAAAGTTGATCACTCACATTTTACGGTTCGCTTGATGAAAAATGTTTTGCTAAGATACCGTTTCATATTTAAGTCAAAGAAATTAACATTTGTCGGTGCCAATAGTCTTGTGGTTAGTGCGCCAACATACGGCGCAACTGTGCTCATGGCAACCCAAGTTCGAATCCCGGCTCGTGGTCCTTTGCCGATCCCGCTCCCCTCTCTCTTCACCCAATGCTTTCCTGTCAATCTACACTGTCCTTTCCAAATAAAGGCATAGAAAGCCCATTAATAAATAAATGAATGTTTATTGTTGTTGTTATCAGTTCATAAGTTGTTATTAGGTCTCATTACAAAAAAATTATTTTTTTAACTACTTTCGTATTAATATGTCCTAATTTAATCGGAGACATGTCGTAATAACGAATGCCCAACTTGGAAGTAGGAGCTTCTCAGCTATACTTAAAGGTAGTATTAGCATTTTAGTGGCTGGTCATGTGATCTCAACATGTCTGACCACATGAGGCGACCCAATCCGTGGGGCCTCATTAATAAAATGTTGTGCAGAAACTAGGGCTGAACGATTAATTGCATTTGCGATAATATCGTGATATGAGATTTTTCAACTGCAGAGGCTTCTATTACACTCTGTCACGTGACTCGCGAGAGTAAAGAGGTGTGTTCGACTTGAAGACCGATTGGTGTATGACATCAAAGTACAGCGACAGAAAGCATAAGGAGACTTCCGCTCTCTTATAGCTCTTGCAGTACTTTGATGACAAACACCGTTCGGTCCAGCAGAGCTGCTTCAAGTCGAACACATCTAAGCAGTCTTCAGAGGAAGCATCAAGTTGGCATGCTACAATGTTGCCAAGTCCACGGTTTGCCTCCAAAAACGTGATATTTAGCCCCTGAAATGCGAATCTTACCAGGGGAACCCCTCCAAAAAAAAAAACACTTGTATTTTACCCCCGGAATGTGATTTTTACCGGTGGACCCCCCCCCCGAAATGCGATTGGGCTAGTTTTGAGTAGCAATTGGGCGGGTTTTGTTGTGATAACCTGGCAACCCTGGCACGCTACACGCAAAAATGTTTGAAAGCGTATATATGAATATACTTCAAAATGGCTCATGGAAATTACTCAAGCAGTAACAGTTACAGTTTGCATTTCATTACTGAAGACTTCAACCTTAAGATAATATAGGCGATATAATAAGGTTATATATATATATATATATATATATATATATATATATATATATATATTTATATACTTATTTTTTATTTAAAGTCTGTCTAAAGTTGACAAATGGTGTTTAAAAAGTGCAATCCACATGATTACATATGTTTATTACAGTGACTTTGAATTACCTAAATACTGAGTGTGGTAAAGCAACAGATTTGTTTTTATATTTCTGCAATCTACTTTAGTTTGTGTGATTTGTTACTGACTTTCATAATGTTTAGACCAGACTTATTTGTCAGTGCTTTATGTTGTCATAATTATTACATGAGTACAAGGCTGGAAGTTCAACAAATCAGTCAATATACTACTGTGATTGTAGTTGTTAAATAATGTCATTCACATAAATTCATGCATCACCTAATTTTAATCAGAAAAGTTGTGTTTACAAGACACTGGTTTGACACAGTGAAAGCTTTTGATGACGAGAAGACAAAACATCACTTACAGACAACAAATGTAAAGTTGATCACTCACATTTTACGGTTCGCTTGATGAAAAATGTTTTGTTAAGATACCGTTTCATATTTAAGTCAAAGAAATTAACATTTGTCGGTGCCAATAGTCTTGCGGTTAGTGCGCCAGGATATTTCATCATAACATATCCTGGCCAACAGAAAAGAACATTTATGTTTAATCTATCTAATATTGTGTTGGTCATACTATACAATGATTTATTGCTTGTCTTTGTTAAATAATACAGAACATAAAGAGCTTTAAATAATAATTGCATATTAAATCGCAATCGCAATATTAGTAAAAAAAAAAAAAAAAAAAAAAATCACAATTAGATTTTCCAAAATAGTTCAGCCCTAGCAGAAACCATCCTAAATTTGATCTTACTATCATATGCGTACGTGTGATTAATAGAGTGAACGTACGCACAGAAAACGTGTGTACAGTACATGTCTCTTTCAGATGTGAAAGAATTGTTTCTAAACACATTACAAATGTTAGAAATGTATTGCTGAAACACATTACAAAGACTCTGGACTATGTAGTACTGAATTGTGGAGTTAAACCGTTTTTCACCAATTCTGTGTTCAGGATTTTTTGGGCGGGGCTAAAACGGTGGCCTGATGACGCAATGGAGCCACCGAGCGTGGCCCCGCCCCTAACACTATAATAACAATGTTGAGAGGTCAAGTTCTTAGTTTGTCTTTTTGAATGTCTGTGATGTTAGATATACAGATTCTAGGCAGGGACGGTTCTAGGGTGGATACCCGGGTCTTAGCCCAGAGACATCAATATGTGGCAGAATACATTCAATTTAAAAACAACGCATGGAACTTTCAAAGCATACCGGAGCTTGTGCTCTTGTGGTGTTTGCCGTTGCTAAGCAACCATGAGCCGCGCTCGCCTTGAAGACGAGAAGGTTTCAACTCACTGCAGCGCTGCCGCGCGTCTACAATTAAATAACAAACTTGCACGCTCAAAAATGTATGGTTGTATAAATCCAATTAAACTACTAGAGGTAGCATCAGTAGCATCCATTCAGGTTGTAGCTGTATTTGACAGTTGAGAGAGACGCGAGTGGGCGTGGTTTCAGCGCCGACAGCGGACACGCCCCCAGCGTTTGAGCAGAGAGTCCTGCTTATTTTTCAAAGATTTTGATAACTTATTTTAGTTATTTGGCGGGGGTTTTTTATCATTCAAATTTGGCTTGGAGGTTAACAACACATTTTTCTGTTGTGTGACAAACTCAGAACGCATATTTTAATATCACTTTACACGGACTTGAAATCTATGAATCGCAAATGATCTTGCACTCGCACGCAACTGAATGGTTTCAGCTCTCTGCCTTGACTCCTAATTAATGTCATTAACATAAAAGATCATCAGTCATCATCCAAATCCTTTAATTTAGAACAGCTGGCTGCAACAGCTTACATTTTCAAAAACATGCAGTACTCCGACAAGAAAAAGTGTACATATCTGCTCAGACCCTGACGTGACGCTATTTTCCAAAAACAGTTTTTACAAATATGAGCACTGGTGTGGATTTAAGCATACATACATTGATTAAGATCAAATCTGTTATATGCACAGTATAAATGAGGCCCCATATCAAATAAGAACCTGTTTTTATACAGTCTATGATAAGAACACTATTTGTTGGCCAATTGTGTAACCGTTCTTCAAAAACATCATTCATTGTCAACATTTTAAGAAGGATCAAATGACTGAGTTCAGCTTTGAGAATCAAAACCAACCTGTTTGTGTGTCAGTATCTTCTTGTTTAACTCTGAATGCTTCTTCAATCTTCACGTCTTCACTCTCCTCTTTAATAAACGCCATCTTTATCAAATTGACGTGGATATCTGTCGCTTCACCGAGCGTTCTTCTGCCACTGTCATGTTTGGGAAGAGAATAATGAACAGACAGACAAACTTTAATGAAAACATTTGCAAATTAGTGTTCTCACACGGTTTCGAACAGCTGGTGTCGCTTGCGGTGATTCGAATCACTCAATCATTTTGTAAATTAACTGAGTTTCGAAAAGCTCCGTTTCTCTCATTCCTGCTTGCAAGAGACTGAATTCGTGTTTACGATACAATGATTTATGTTATAAGGATCGAAATGAAACGCACTTTGTGTTACTCGTGCGGATCTGCTTTACTCACAAATAACGTTCATTGATGTTAGATGAAGCATTGCGATGTTATGTTCAGTAATAATTCGTTCTACAGTTCTTGTAAAACTATAAACTTATCTGAACGAGTTGCACTAATTTAAACACTGTTTAATGGTTAAAACTCAAACCTATCTTCAGCCGAATCACAACAGATGCAGGAGCGTGGCGCAGCCTTATTGCGTCATATCGCCAGATCAAAATAAAAGTCTTCTTCTTCTTCTTTACTGGGTAACTGGTGTCATGATGCCGCAGCCTACTGTTACAAGTCCTGTTCACACACAAAAATTTACATATATAAAAGGATATAAATTAAATAATGTCAAGAGGTATTCAGAGTTGAATTCTTGATGAAATGCATATTTAAACATGCTGTTCAGTGATGTGCTGAAAATAATACTGATGTGAATGTTTGTTTCACATCCAATATGTGAAATTCATATAAGGTTTAGGTGCAGAACCATTTATATCATGAGTTGGGAATATATAAGATATTTTCAGATGTCCTCTTGATTGGACAATATGCGTTTTTGTTTAATCATAATACAGTAGCACAGTAATACTGTGTGTATTTAAGAAACCGATGAGTAAAACGATATAAATCATGTGGAAAATAATATAGCTTCAAATATTGCAAACACTATTGAAGAATACTTTCTATTTCACTCTCCTGTAGATTCAAAAGGCAGCTGATCCTTATTTTCTGGCATCCATTACTCATCACTAACACTAGCACCATCCTCACTGATATTATTTTCTCCACCATCATGTAGGCCTTTCTATCATGCTTTGCTCTTTAACTCTACATATACAAAAATAAATAGATAAATAAATAGTGGACAGATGATTAATCATAATTTCATCCCATTTCAACACTTGCAAATGTTATAATGGTATACTCCTGAGATGTTACTTGATGTTGCAAGCACCAAACCTCATCAGTCTTGAGCTGCAGGATGGAGGTGACAGCAGAAAAAAACAAATGACATTTTGCTAGTGGAATGATATTTTTATAGTGATGGCTGAGAATTGGTTTTGATTTCAGTACTCATTTGACATGGATTAAAAACAGCAACCAGAACAGATGGATGGTCAAACAAAAATTTAAGAGAAACAACATTAAAGACACCTATCCAGCACAACATAATAATAGCAGCTGTGATGAATCCATGAATCTCAGCAGAAATCATCCAAATCCAAACTTGTCCCAAGGCTTCATTACAGTCGATTCTGTTATAGCCTCAGTGAGGTGGAGATAAATACAGAGAGAGGAAACTTCTGAGGAAGTCTTCACCGCAGGATTGGCTCTCGAGGTATGCTGCACTTTGGTTCTTCATTGGGCTCTTCCCTGGTCTGTGTGTCCTAGTCTGTCCCTCTTGTTGGTGTGCACACTGTACAGAGTGAGACATGAGCTTTGTTTGCTTTGAAGCTTGTAAATAAGCTTGCGGATGACCAGAAACCACTATTTTAGGGAAAGAAACAACAGCATATCCTGTCTGTCCTTCAGTAATTTAAGCAGTCATAAAAATTGCCAAATTCTTTTCGGTGCAATGCAGATTTGATTCAACACATCTCCATATTCCAACGACACATCGATCATTGCAGATATCATAACAGGGGATAGGCAGTGAGTGAAGTATGCTGCAGTATAACATTTAACTCTGTGAGTGTACTTAACCCTAAGTCTCCAAATGGAAGTGACAGACAACTTCCTTTTGTTTTGTTTACATAAAGTCTATAATTAAATATTTTAATAAAATTAAACAGAAGATTGAATTAAGCACTCGCAGCCCCAACAGTCAGCAATTCAGCAAGCTGTCTTATGAGTTTGGTGATGAGGGGAGGAGCTGCTTCAGGGTTGTATAGGAACTGAATAACATTGTTCTATTTTTTTATTTTTTTCTACACTCTTTCACCCAGTGTCCAACTTTACCACATTAATGACAACTGCCCTCCATCTAGGACTTTTACCTTAAAGGATGCAGCTGCAATCTTTACTTTTGATTTGACGTCCAAATCTCTTTCCCAGGTGACCATGTGAGGTTCATATATGACAATTAATTTCTATACTCTGATAAAAGCCCATCAAACCAAGTACCAAATGGTCCTTTATCATCCAGCACTGTCTCTGGAGTGTCAGCTGTTCCACTGTACTGTATAAGGCAGCTGCTTGACAAAACTAGTGACTTTTGACCAGTCTACTGTAACGCTTTAATGAGGGAGGCCGGATAGCTTGTCTGAATAGCTGTAGCCAAGTGTAAGCAGAGACTCACGTGTGTCTGATATTCCACAGTGGTCCTTTATTATCAGCGTCGTCAATTCCCATGCACACATGGGGCAGTTTGCAAAAACACTCAACTAACAACTGCGTTACAGTACAGAAATAAAACAGGCTTAAAGGCCGTTCATACTAGCAGCTTTTGTCGCTGCATGTTGCGAGGGGCAGGTGATGAGGTCGCTAGTGGGCGTTCCCACTACTGGTTGCCATGACAGCGAATCAGGTTTCTTGCCACTAAGTACAAACATTTTGGAGGCAAAAGACTAAATATAATCTAAATCTAAATTAAATCTGTACATACGAACAAAAATGAATGAGAAACAGAGCCTACTTTCTTCCATTGTGTATGTTAATCTATGGCTGAGAGGAGAACAGTCACATGAGCATTACCGTCTTCTTTCCTATTGGCTGTACTATTTGAGTCGGGCCCAGTACCAAAACAAACTTGTAGCCAATCAGCAGTAAGGGGCGTGTCTACTCATGATGCGAGGAGAGAGCGCTCAGTGCACATGACGGACGTTAGCCAAGCCGAGCAACGACAGAAAGATAGAGATTGCAGATAAAAAACAAAAGTGGAAACGTCTGTGGAACAAAAGAAGGCTTACACCGTGTGTACACCGGACGCCGCGCCGCAACAGTTAAAGTCTGTCTACACTGGATGCGACAAAGCAACCGTTAAAACTCATTTGAAATTTGTGTCAATATGTCATAAATAGAACGCGGCAGCAGTTTACTGTCAGGGATTTGTCGAGTCCCATCCAGTGTAGACAGCATCACTGATTATAATGAGTTCTATAGTATTTTGTCGCACCAAGAAGTAGGACCCGTGTAAATCAGCTTTCCAGCGCTGGAGAGAACTCAAGGAGCGGGAAGGCCTGTGATCAGACGCCGAGGTTGCTTTGTTTCTTCTCGATAGATGAGTAACATTGGTTTTGCTTTGTTTCACAAAACTAATCGTTGCCTTGTATGCATACGTATGTGTGGGGCAGAGCTATCAAAATAGGGGCAAGACCCTTTTGGGGTAGGGACGTGTTTGTTTTGGTGATTTCAAATATCAACATTGGCTACCAGAAATCACTTACCCCACCTATAATGTGATGTTGCCACGAATTAATATCTCATGGCCATGACAAAACTAAGTGAACCGAACATGTCACCTTGCGGTCACTGTATTAACGCCAGTAAGTGACAAAAAGGGGCTGTTAAAATGTATTTGTCTTTGAATCATACAAGAGATTTTTTTCAAAAACGCTGATTCATCCAGTAAGGAAACAAGTACATGATCCTGAGTGAGTCACTGAATCATTCATTCATAAATTACATGTGATTTTACTTAGTTGTCTAATGTTTTTCTTCAGAATTGTGAAAGAACCACAACTTCCATTGTTTTTTTTGTTTGTTTGTTTTTTTTCAAAAAAAATATATATATATATATATATACATACATATATATCTTATAGAATCATGCGGCTCTATTTTGCTTATAAACAGCTCTTAAAGAGTCCAGTTTTTATTTAGCCTGTTGATTTTTGTTCATATTCAGCTGCAACTAAATGGTTTACAAAAAGAGACACCGGATAAATGTTTGATATCTTTTTTTAATCACATTGGAATCGAAAAGAATCAGAATCGGAAATTGATAAAATTCAAACGATACCCAACCTCATATAATGTAGAAAACGAAGAAAATATTTATTAGCTGCAAGCCCTGAGTGTTTATCATTTATAAAAGCAAATCTATTTTAAAATATAGTGGGCATGTGAATAACCAAAAAAAAAAAAAAGATTTTCTGGAGTTCTGTATTTATCTGCAAGTTGTGTAAAAACATTACATAAACGAATAAATCAATAAATTCAGTTTAATAGATGTGTATTGGTCATCTTCTAAAATGAGAGTGTGACTGGTGAGGCATCATCACTTCTCTCTATGCTGCCCCCGATGGACGAATCCGGAACT
This sequence comes from Onychostoma macrolepis, assembly GCF_012432095.1. Classification (NCBI taxonomy): domain Eukaryota; kingdom Metazoa; phylum Chordata; class Actinopteri; order Cypriniformes; family Cyprinidae; genus Onychostoma; species Onychostoma macrolepis. Next base: position 1,393,459 of record NC_081167.1, on the reverse strand, counting down.
ACCTGGAAAGTTCATGAACTTGCTGGTGCTGATGAACACACAGTATAAAGCTAAGAGACTCACAGAACTGGAGTCAAATCTAAAAGCCTTACGACGCCACCAGAGAGACAACTCGACCGAGGAGCAAAAGTAGATCACAAAAGCCACTGAAAATGTTGAGCCTGCATGGATTCCAGCCTTCCCTCAGCTCATTCATGGGAATGGACTGGCCAGTGCGCAGTCTCTGGCCGGAGATCACATCTCTTTACAGACACGGAGAGCAACCGCAGGAGCTGAAGAGCAGCCTGGAGCAGCTGGAGAAACTTCAGCACAAGATCTTTGAGGAGATCCACCAGATGCCACCCTCGCAGGAGATCTACCCAGTCGCCTGCACAGTGGAGAAAGAGGGAAGAGGCTTTGCTTTGACGCTGGACACTAAAGACTTTTCCCCAGAAGAACTGTCGGTCAGACAGGTGGGCAGGAAGCTGCATGTCAGCGGAAAGAGCGAGAAGAAGCAGGAGGATGGGAAGGGCTCGTACTCTTACAGAACCCAAGAGTTCAGACGGTGTTTGATCTGCCTCAAGGAGTGAATCCCGAGGCGGTGACCTGCTCCATGGCTGATGGAAAGCTCTACATACAGGCACCAGTAAATCAGCCATCTGAAGCAGCTGAGAGGATGCTGCCCACTGACTGTCAAACTGTGAAGACAACGCAGCCAGAGACAGCCGAGACACAACACGACTCCAGCGCCACACAGACGACACTCAACAATCCTGAAATCACCGAGCACAGAGTACAACCCTCTGCTGGACAATCTTAAAGGATATTTCATTTCACAAGTTTCGCATATTATATAAGAATTATAGTGGTATTATATAAAATATTGTGTGAATATAAATATATGTAACACACTAACTAATTAACCAACTACATACATAAATACATACAGATTTTGCATTTATCCAAGACAGCACATATTCATAAATTATTTTAGAGAAAATAATTCATTCTGGGTAATATTTTATTTGCTTGATTAATGTTTCAAAACTATTGTAATACATATAATTTGGAAGTCTCAGAAACAAAATAGTGTATAAAAAATTAATACAGATCTAAAAAAATAAGTCAAATGAATTTTATTGGTTCTTGTGTTTAGCTCAAAAACAGTTCTCCTGCATCTTGCTTTAAAAGTAGGAAATGAGGGAGACACACAGACACACTCTCAAGACAGAAATGAGTAAATTAATCTGATATATGATTACATTTTGAGGGTGTGTAAGCACAAATAAACATGGATTCATCTCATCTCTCACTGCAGGCCGAGATACATCTCACGGGAGTTTATTGGTAGTGATGTGTCTTTGGAAGGCTCTGGCTTCATTGTGTTGTGTGTCTTTCAGAGTACCTTCTAAAACATGGTCTGTAAATGTGTATGTGCACACATATTACAAACTGTTTGAACATTCATTTGCAAAAAACAATTAGCAAGTAACATGATGAAAAAACTCATTGCAAATAAAAAAAAAAATGGCATTGTTGATATCTATAAATTCTATAATAGACACGTAAGATTCTTTTGTGTTTTTTTTTTCTGACAAGGAGTAGATAAAGTTTGCATCCTCAATGCAACAGGTTATAAAACACAAATTTTTGACAGTCCAAAAAGCACGCAGTTGCAGTTTTACTGTATAGAAACATTAAATAAGACATTGAATCCATTATCACTGAGATATCCACAACTGTTTTGCAGCCATTTGTTTGCCAAATATAATGCCATAATCTTCTTTTCCCTTTTACCATCAGCAGTCAAATTTATATTAGCTCTATAATACTTATCAAGTCTGAGAGACTTGTTCTGTCCTTTCTTATTCTCTCATTATTCAGTGATGCTTCAGGAGAACAAAACAAACAGAAAGACGTTTTGTAATAGTCCATTACTCACTCTTCATTCCCTTCTTCTTGCATTTGTTACATAAGAAAGTGCCAGTCTGGGTGGATTAGGTAATCTTTCCATCACTTATGCGTAATTGTTGGGTATTTAATCAGCTTGTCTTACTCCGGCCAGCCTGCTGGACATTTCCTGAACATCCGCAAGTGTCTGTCCATCAGTTCTGTCATCCATTCCAATGTGCATGAATTAAATATTGAAGAGTTCCACTGTACCGCTGTTTAATATATGATGACTAAATGCTTTTCCATAATCTCTCAGTCTTTGTTATTTTACATGAGTAGGTCTTATATTTGACATTTATGAGAACTGTGGATGAGAATGATGGTCCTGTAAGGACCAGGAATAATAGTATCACACATAATACTCCTTGTTTTTCTTGCTCTTGCTGACACTACTGGTGCCATCCATCGATTTCTCCTTTACAACTGTTCCATTTGACTGGGCTGAATTGCAAATGTAGTTGCGGCTCTCATCCACATGGTACGATCCTTCGTCACGGTTGCGGTATTTGTACATGGCGTAGAGAAGAATGAGGATGCAAAGTGCGGCAGCAACGACGATGCCGACCACCATGCCTGTGGTACTGCTGGACTCACGGAAAACCTCTGACTGACCAGGATAGCTCTTCACCCCGGGGCCTGTAGGGTTAGCTGAGGAAACAAAAACACCAAACATGTTTCACTAAAATTCACCAACTGGGACAATTTGGAATTATCTTAAGTATACGTGAGATACTTCCAGCTTTCCCACACAAATGAGCTTTATCATATTGATCCAAGTATTGATACACACACACACAAAATGAATAAATAAAATGAAAAAAAGTAGCTGACCTGTGTAGGATTCCTGCTACAAATGCTGCTGCTTCTGACTTTTAATCAGAGATGGTGAAACTGAGTAGATGCACTACCTGACATGCCACATCTTCAACATAAGCTAACTTCAAAATGTATAATATAAAGCTGTAAACATATACTTAATGTGCGAGACACCCCTCATCATCCTGAACAGTAGAGAGGTCATACCAACCTCATGGACAGATAATAGTAACTGCTTTTTCAAGTCAGTACCTCAAAAAACACTATATGATTATATTGTAGGTGTTCATGCAATTACATGACCACAGGCAACATCACAAAAAACCCCCCACAAAATTCTATGATAAACAGGCAAAACGGGCTACTTGCGGTTCATAAAGAGAAACATACTCTCACAAGCACTATATGTAAATTATTTAACATCAAGTGCATGCTGCCTCAATATAAAAAGTATGTGAATATGTAGGCCATTAAGTTATAAAGTAAATTATAAACCAAGACAAAATTTCATATACACTGTGTGCAGAATTATTAGGCAAGTTGATATTATGGTCATATTTGTTTGCCAAGAAAATTTTACCAATTCCAAACCACATCAATCTTAATAACTACTATTGATTTAGTATTTAATCATTTCCAAGTTATATATAATTGTCCATGAAGGCTGAAAGTCAAAAACTCCTTATTTCAGGTGTGCTGAATTATTAGGCAGGTTTTCTTTTATAGATAAAATGAGCCAAAAAAGAGATTGAACTCGGAGTAAAAGTAAAAAAAAAAAAATTTAATAATTAAATGCCCATGAGAAGGATGCAATACTAATTCAATAATAGAATTAGCAAAGTTAAGGCATGATCATTGGGCAGCTAAATGCTCATTGGGTCAGAAAAAAACAGGTGGAGAAGAAAAGACACGTTAACTGCACAAGAATTAAGGTGAAGAATTAGGTGTGAAACCATCAGGAATCATTTATTCTCCAGCGCCATCACATCCTCTCGTTCCACTGTTTGAAGAATTTATTTTCCAGAATCTGGCAGTAAGTTTTAGAAGCTCATTTTTATTCCATCTCCTATCCTAAAAAGTTTGTCTTGCAGATATTGACTAAAATGAGCTCCTAAAACTTACTTAATTATATATAACTTAGAAATGATTAAATACAAAATCAATAGTAGTTATTAAGATTGATGTGGTTTGGAATTGGTAAAATTTTCTTGGCCAAAAAATATGACCATAATATCAACTTGCCTAATAATTCTGCACAGTGTATTTAGATGAGATAAATAATTCCTATAATGCTTGATAAGTAGGTATTATTGTTTGACAGAGTCTTCTGGATTTATAATATTTCTTGAAATCTGAACTGTTTGACAATGCCTCTACTAAGCGGCTGGCTGTCTGTGCTGTATTGAGTAGTACAGATGGTGGCTTGGACAAGGTTGGATTGAGAGACTAAACTTTAATGGGAATTTCAGGATTCCTGTGGCTCAATGGACTGGTTACGATATAAAATAAAAATGATTTTTTCAAATGAACATTCAAATAGTTATTTGTTGTTTGAGCTAACAACCAAAGTTACAGAGTGGTTTTAGATATTATGTGATTACACCAGACATTAATAGGGATGCGAGTAAAGACAATCCTTTGTAGCTCCTTTGTATATTTGCTGCCCTATTGTTTGCAGATGCACTTATCCTCGTCTAATTTTAGTAGGTTTGCATTACAGCAAAAGACTGCCCAGATGATGAATCATGATCTATTAATCTCTCTTGGACAGTTTCAGTCACATATTGCAATATGACAGGGCACTGAGGCTTAGAAGTTATGTCTTGCATATCTTGTGTAAAATGTATGTGAATGGAGTGTATTTTAACCTGTTGTACATAATTAGGCGATAAGGATTCATGAATGATACTGCGGATAACAAATTATCATACTAACCAGCAGTTTTGGAAAAGAAAGAGGCAAGCAAACCCCTGCCATTTCCAATGGCTGAAATTTTCCAATATTTGTTTAACAGCAGAATCAAATTCGGGCAGGTCTGGCAGTCTGTTGTGGTCTCTTCAAGTACATATGCAGCCTCAGAGTCGAGTACCCTCTGTAACTAAGCCCTCGCTTCCCAACAATATTAATAATGTCTGCACAATGAGTAGTCTTTTGATCTGATCTCTGATAGCTGACATTTAGCTGTCCAGCTATTCCAGACTTGACCATAGAAGGCTGGCATCAACACAAACCACTCTTCTCATTTTCCTCTTACTTGTGTGTGCTTCCATTCCTTCTAACAAATAGAATTGTCACTCATAAAAAAAAAAATACCAGACACAAAGCAAAAGAGGGAGTGTTTTCTCACAGAAAGAAAGCAATGTTCTATTCAATAAAAGGCCTTGTCGATGAAAGTGTTTAAAGAGGTTTGAAAAGGATGGTGTTGGAAAATGTTGACCTGAATGAAGCCATACAAAATATGACTTGACAGTGTAGAGGCTTCATCTTCATGAGTCACATGCTCTGAATCACCTTCAGACTTTTTTTCCCCCTTTTGCCCAAGCTGTGTTTGACTAGAGATGCTGCCCTGCCTCATCCTCTGGCAAATGTCACAGCAGGCACAATCTCACCTTCTGACCTACCTTCATCTCCTGAAGCGCACCTGACAAAGTTGAAGCAGATGAAGGTGTTGTTGGGATTAAAAGGTCAGTCATTTTTGTACAAGTCGTTGCAGGCATTTTAACGCAAAGTTTTCTGCACCAGCTTTTCTCTTTTTTTTCTTTGAATTGTCAACAAAGCTGTGGCTACACGGCCAGTCAGATGACATCTTCAGGAATAAATTATTATGGGGGCTATTTTTTATTTCTGAAATGATATATTGCACAATAAATATATTTAAAATGTAAATGTAATAATATAATTAGTTACTGTTAATTATTCATTTCATTTTACATCATATTGTACACTGGACGCCTCCTGGAAAGTTTTGATAAACACGGCACACTATAACAATATTACAGGAAAAGTGCAGACTGGTCTTTGGTCTGCACAGCGTCACATGAAGTCGAATACACTTACTGCCTTGGTTAATGATGGTCATGTTACTTCCCTTGCCCTGCCTCCTTGGCTGTGTTCCACTTCACTTTTCTATGCCCTTCTCTTGCTGACTTCCCTCCATCACATTGGCTCAGATGTACGTCATTGATTACATTGCACGAGAGCCCACTACTGGTGGACCCTTGCAATGGGTTCAACTGGAACATCCTAAACCCTTGACCTCTTGCAATCTGCAAAGTGCTTAGGGAATTTCACAAGTGTGTGTCAAAAAAATTAAATTGGATTGCACCCCTTGTTTTTCTGTACCACATGTTGTTTTGTCTTTGCCTAGTCCTCATTAGGCTCACCTGTTCCTCATGTGCTATCCTCCATTTTTATTGTGCCCTCTACAATCATGTTTTTGCCAGATTGTTTTGCACTTCACAGGGTTTGCCTTGTTCAGTTTTTTCTAGTGATTAGCTTTAGTCTTGTTGCACTTTGTCTTCATAATGCCCAGTCCTCAGTGACTCACCGTCCTGCTCTGTCCAACTACACTCATCTGACCCACCCTGGTCTCTGTCTCCTGCATGCTTCTGACTCCCAGTCTGTTCCAAGCCCCCTGGTATCCATTGGCACTATCTAGCCCATTGGTAAGGCAAGGTTGACTGCTTCTCATGAAAATGCACTTTGATACGCCTCATAACTCGTGGAAGTCTATGATTATTGGGGCACTTTGTGGTCAAAAGCAGCAAACTTATTTGCCATGTAAATAATTATGTAAACAACAGCAAAAGACTTACAGATGGCACTCAACTAGAGTATGTTTTAGCACAGGTGCTGTAGCTACTTTATTTTTAACTTAACTGGAAGTGGCTGAGACTGGAAGCTTTGCGATTTATTTTGCCTGTACAAAACCAGTCTGTTATGCTGCTTGATATTATACTGAATGGTCCGTTTTTACTTCTCTGGTGGGATGCTGAGATAATGTTGAGCGAGAATGAACTGAGGAGGCAGTGGGCTGCCTCTCTCACGATGAGGGATCATCTGCTGGAATGTAGCCATCCACCAAACAGACCTTCACCACTGATTGGACTACATCACCAAACAGCCCTGACAGAGAAATGGGGCGCATTCAGCAAGAAGGCCTTATCCCTGTGTGTGATGTCTATCAGTTTAAGCAACAGATAACGTTACTCTATGGGATGGCAGACATTGTGGCAGAGTAAGCTTTATGCTTATTAGACCTCAGTGCCAAGTCAGGAGCTCTTAGTAGCCTTGGCATCTGATTTAGTGCTCTCACCAAAGTCCCTCACAAAATGAGCCTGGCAAGCAAGCAAAACAGCCAGCGTGTGCAAGGCCGAGGGCACATGACCAGAACCCAAGTATGTCTTATTCAATAATGAAAAGCTCAGTCTACAGTCTACAAGAGTGGGCCTGTATTTCCATGTAGTTACCAATGCAGGGGATAAAATGGGGCAAAAGTGTTTCTTACATTGTCGGCATGGAAAAGTCACCATGCTTCACCACATGGCACACATCATTGAAGTCCAAGGTTGTCTGGGTAATGATCCTGGTTAAAAGTACAATACATTTGGTTTTGAAAAATAGTCATTTATTTAAATGTAAATATAAATACAACTAATTCTATCTATTCACATCTTAATGTTATAAATTCCAACCATAATAGAATGATCAATCACACGGTGCCCCCGTGCCTGATTTGTCTTAGAGAACACATTGCTGCTTTCCACAACTGATAGTAACAGCATTACAAATAACTGCTGCCTACAGGGAATCAAAAATGACCCTGCCTGGAAAAATCTAGCCCACCTGGCTGATGTATTCTCCCGTGAATGTTTCTTTTTTATTAATAAATAAAGGACAGAAACGACTAATAATAGAACAACCTTCTCGACAGCAACCTGTCTTGCTTCAGAAGTGAACATTCAACCAAGACTGCCCTGCTCTCGGTTGCTGAAGCCGTAAGACTGGCTTGAGCAGCTTCCAAATCTTCAAGACTTATCTTTCTGGATCTCTCTGCTGCTTTTGACAGTTAACCACCAGATTCTCCTGTCAACCCTATTGGCAAAGGGCATCTCAGGAACCGCACTCCAGTGGTTTGAGTCTTACCTCTCAGATAGGTCCTTCAAGGTATCTTGAAGAGGTGAGGTATCCAAGTCGCAACATCTAGCTACTGGGGTGCCTCAGGGCTCAGTTCTTGGACCACTTCTCTTCTCTGTCTATATGGCATCACTATGTTCTGTCATTCAGAAACATGGCTTTTCATATTACTGCTGTGCTGATGACACTCCACCCTACTTCATCCTGATGATCCTCAACCAAGACCTTTCTATGGGAACATGCTACCTAACTCCTTAGTCCAGCCTGGACAAAACAAGAGCTTGAACATTGCAATGCTCTCTTGGGAGGTCTTTCAATCAGTTCTATCCAGGGACGTAGGCCACCCACTCTGATGAACAGTATTCAATTAGCCTGTAATTTGCAGTTGTATGTTAGAAAATATTAGAAAAACAGCAGCAATACATCATTCTGTAAAAATAACTTTTAAAAACTCTTAGTGACGTGGAAGACGTTTCTGTCAGCCCACAAGTAGGTAAGCAAGTTGTGTGCGGTGTCTAAAGAATTTAAGACCAGCTGTTGCCAGTTGTCCACATGAAGATTATTTTTATAAATTTTGGGTCTGATGCCCACAAATGCACCCGTTTCCAAATATGTAGGTCTGTTAATTTAAATAACGAATTAACAAATTTAAAAATCTCAAACATGACCTTTCTGAATAAATAATTTTATACACGTTAGTTAGCCTATATATAATATATTTGAGGTAATATGATGAAGAAATACAGTGCCTTGAATAGGCTAGCCTGCATTTACTGTAGAATGATGAATTGAAAAAGAAAATCTACAAATAACATTTTAAATTGACTTTAGAACAAATATTTCAGAATAAATAAACTGCTACTCAGGTTTTGTATGTGGACAGGTTGTAGCTCTTGTATGTCGATGTATGACTTAAGTGACACTGATACATGATCATGTCTGTGTTTTGTATATAATACTGAATATTGAGCCCAACTCCGTCTGTTAGTTACTAGTGCCCAAAAATAAAATTCTGCCTACGCCACAGGTTCTATCAAACCTCTGCAGCTAATCCAGAGTATGGCTGCAAGATTAGTCATTAACAAGCCGAAAAGAGCACGTCACACCTCTGTTCGTCAATTTGCACTGGCTACCAATACCTGCTCGCATAGAATTCAAAATTGATGTCTGAATGAATGATGCATTTATATAGCGCGTTGTGTATTGCTGTACACCCAAAGCGCTTTACAATCATATGGGGGGGGGGGGGTCTCTTAACCACCACCAGTGTGCAGCATCCACTTGGATGATGCGACGGCAGCCACAGGACAACGGCACCAGTGCGCTCACCACACACCAGCTACAGGTGGAGAGGAGAGAGAGTCATAGAGCCAATCAAGTGGATGGGGATTATTGGGAAGCCATGATTGACAAGGGCCAGTGGAGGCAATTTGGCCAGGACACCGGGGTTATACCCCAACTCTTTACGATAAGTGTCATGGGATTTTTAATGACCACAGAGAGTCAGGACCTCGGTTTAACATCTCATCCGAAAGACGGTGCTTTTTGACAGTATAGTGTCCCCGTCACTATACTGGGGCATTAGGACCCACACAGACCACAGGGTGAGCACCCCCTGCTGGCCTCACTAACACCTCTTCCAACAGCAACCTAGTTTTCCCAGGAGGTCTCCCATCCAGGTACTGACCAGGCTCAGCCCTGCTTAGCTTCATGGGCTGCAGGGTGATATGGCTGTCTGCCTAAAAAACAACCACTGACTCTGCACCCCTTTACCTAAATTCATTACTTCAGACGTATGTGCCCTCCAGAAGCTTGCATTCTGCATGTGAACAGTGAATTGTAGTGCCATCCCAAAGAGGCACAAAATCACTTTCATGGACTTTTACCTTAGCTTTTTGGTTTGAGTTGGGAAGGTCATTCTACCAGCAGGAAACAGTTGAGTCTTAAGCTGGCTGCACACTAGACGATTTTCAAATCTTAAACGATTTTAAAACCATGGGAGACCACAAACATGAAGACAGTTCAACCGATTTTTAGCCTTATAATCCTCTGAACGAACACACTAGATTTTTAGACCAGACCGCACACTTGAAGATTGAAGTAACGATTTCACAGTGACACTCGCGAGATCAAACATGACTAGAGAAGCAAAACAAATAGAGGACAATCAACGTTGTCAGCTGGCTCTCCTGGCGCACATTCTGTTTCACAGTGGAAAACAAAGTATAGAAAAGAATATGGGTGATATTCTCTGCTTTCATGTCATGTCTGTGGCTGCCAAGTTTCAGCTGTAGAAGCACGCAGCATCCGGTAGGTGATGCTTGCTCGCTCTCATTGGCTATCGCGGGTATCACGTCAGAGGCAGCCCGCATAAAAAACATGTTTGATATTTATGATTTGAGTTTGGTGACGCTCCGTCTTGACTGGGAACAGATAAATAATCATAATGTCACCACACAATAGTGGATTTTCGGACAAAAAATAAATAAATCGCTTGCGACAAGACGCGAATTAGACCCCCCACTCCCACCCCCGATCGTTCGAGGGTGCAAATCGGCCTTAAAATCCTCTAGTGTCTCCAGCCTTAAGCCATCTTCAATTCTACATCTTCCATTCTACACTTGACCCTTTTTTTATAAAAGAAAAAAAAAAAAAAACTGACACTCTGTTCTTGTGTATAAACGTGTTTGGGTATGTATTTTACTCTGTATAAGTATTATGTTTGCCGGTGTTTTCTCTCTCTCTTCCTCGCTCTGCTTGGCTTGCAGTTAATTAGCCACACTTGATGCTTGTAAGGAGTGTGCTGCAGAATGTGCTGCTACAAAAGAGCAGTGAACACTGCTTGAGGAGGTTCACTTCTCCCCTGCACCGGACTTGTGCGTTCCAGATAACTAAGTGTAGACTTCTGAGTGTTGGTCTTTGTATTGCAATTAGTTTGCACACATTGTAGCTTGTGTGCGCTTTGGTGTGAAAACAGTCTAGCCCTTTTGCTATCAAGTAATGATCCTTTTATTTCTTTCTACAACTTGTGTCGGTATTAAAACTATTGTATCCTAATACTTTTCTTTTGAAAAATGTTCATCTCTGTTTTTGGTTAGTAAGAGAGTAGAGGGAAGCCTGCTGTTTATGTCTTTTCTTTTACCTGTATAGGTAATTTAGTTCTCCTCCCAGTAGCAAGCAACTTTGTTGTTTGTTGTTTTGGCTAAGAGGCTCTCTTGAAGATCAAATAAACCATTTTTATTTGCTATAACAAGTGGTTGTCACATTTCTAGGGCAGAGGATTGAAGGGAATCCTCCATTTTCACTATTTTTTTTTTTCTTTTGGTTAATTTTTTTTTAACTTTTCTCTTCTCTCCCAGCCCAAGACTGGGAGAAGTTGTAACACTAACACTATATCTACTTGTTTTCTTTTTAATTACTATGAAAATAATAATAATAACAACAACTCCTCTAGCATTAGCTCTATCTATTCTATCTCTCTTCTATCTACTTTTTTTTTCATTTATTACCTTGCTATGTGTAGTGCATAAGACCAAGTAGGACTTGTCACAACACATACACATTGTTGCTCTTTTGTTGTTGCTCTTTTCTTTTTTGGAAGATAGATGGATCAATTTTCATGCTGCCACTGAGTCATGGGAAGAGATAAGCAGCTAGTGAGTCTACCACTGTTGGGATGATGTGTATCAATGAGGCACAAAGCAATGATTTTTGCTGACTCAATCTCACTCCTACAGGATTTAGGCCAAGTCCCTAAGCCGCATGTCATTCCTCAGAGATCACAGCACACAAAGAAAATAGAGCAAAACTTACATACACTGAACAAAATTATAACACTTTTGTTTTTGCCCCCATTTTTCATGAGCTGAACTGAAAGATCTAAGACTTTTTCTATGTACACAAAAGGCCCATTTCTCTCAAATATTGTTCACAAATCTGTCTAAACCTGTGTTAGTGAGCACTTCTCCTTTGCCGAGATACTCCATCCATCTCACAGGTGTGGCATATCAAGATGCTGATTAGACAGCATGATTAATGCACAGGTGTGCCTTAGGCTGGCCACAATAAAAGGCCACTCTAAAATTTGCAGTTTTACTGTATTGGGGGGGGGGTTCCGAAAACCAGTCAGTATCTGGTGTGACCACCATTTGCCTCATGCAGTGCAACACATCTCCTTCGCATAGAGTTGATCAGGTTGTTGATTGTGGCCTGTGGAATGTTGGTCCACTCCTCTTCAATGGCTGTGCAAAGTTGCTGGATATTGGCAGGAACTGGAACACGCTGTCGTATACGCCGATCCAGAGCATCCCAAACATGTCCGGTGAGTATGCTGGCCATGCAAGAACTGGGATGTTTTCAGCTTCCAGGAATAGTTTACAGATCCTTGTAACATTAGGCTATGCATTATCATGCTGCAACATGAGGTGATGGTCGTGGATGAATAGCACAACAATGGGCCTCAGGATCTCGTCACGGTATCTCTGTGCATTCAAAATGCCCTCAATAAAATGCACCTGTGTTCGTTGTCCATAACATACGCCTACCCATACCATAACCCCACCGCCACCATGGGCCACTCGATCCACAATGTTGACATCAGCAAACCGCTCACCCACACAACGCCATACACGCTGTCTGCCATCTGCCCTGTACAGTGAAAACCGGGATTCATCCGTGAAGAGAACACCTCTACAAAGTGCCAGAACTGCAGTCAGGTCGAGACCTCGATGAGGACGACGAGCATGCAGATGAGCTACCCTGAGACGGTTTCTGACAGTTTGTGCAGAAATTCTTTGGTTATGCAAACCGATTGTTGCAGCAGCTGTCCGGGTGGTTGGTCTCAGACGATCTTGGAGGTGAAGATGCTGGATGTGGAGGTCCTGGGCTGGTGTGGTTACACGTGGTCTGCGGTTGTGAGGCCGTTTGGATGTATTGCCAAATTCTCTGAAACGCCTTTGGAGACGGCTTATGGTAGAGAAATGAACATTCAATTCACATGCAACAGCTCTGGTGGACATTCCTGCAGTCAGCATGCCAATTGCACGCTCCCTCAAAACTTGCGACATCTGTGGCATTGTGCTGTGTGATGAAACTGCACATTTTAGAGTGTCCTTTAATTTTGTTCAGTGTACATGTCAGCAACTGACAAAAAAAACAAAACAATGAATGCCAGCTCTCCACAAGTGCTAATCTTGCTTAGGTACTCTCATGGTGGACATAAATCAAACCCTGATTATAACAAACTTTGTATGAGGGGGGATTTTTGATCAAGAATTTCATTAATGCCTTTAACTGAAAATTGAGTGTTTAATTTTGTACATTACTGATACTCTATCCTCCAATTTGATACTGTTAAGTGCTTTGACAATCTGTATTGTTAAAAGCGCTATATAAATAAAGGTGACTGTCTAAATTTCTACATTAAAAGTTAATTAAATCAAGTTAAGTGTAGACAAAGTGGAATGGCTACACTTTAGTTTAGAGAACACATTTTTCACTGTTAATTAAGCGTTTTCCCTCAATAAACGAAACTCCCACTCCTGCTGTTAATCGATAGTAAGTTGGGTAGTAAGGTATATTTTTAAGTGTTGGGTATGATTAAGGGATCTAGAATATGGTCATGCAGAATAAGGCATTAATACTGTGCTTCATAAGTACTGATAAACAGCCAGTATACAATAACACTATTTTAAGATGTTCTTGTTACATATGCATAATTAATTGTTATTATAATAGTAAGTACATGTAACATAATTAATTACATGCAAGCAGTGCTGGGCAGTAAGGCATTACTTAGTAACACGTTGCTATAATTTGATTACTTTTTTAGTAATGGAGTAATTTAACAAAATGGTAATTAAGAGTATAGTTACAAGCAGAGGTCTCTATACGTTACTGCCGCGTTGCATTTCTGACAGAATGCCGTGTTTTATAATCTAGATTGTAAAAAGGGTGTAGCACACGCACTGTCGAGTCCAGTGCCAGTGGATTAGAGACCTGCACTCCCATGAGACCGTGGTAGACACTCGTGTGTGTGCGGGATGTGGGAGAATAAAATGATTCACGGGACTCCCACAGAATAGAAATATCTAAACATAAAATATCTAAAACAAATAAATTGTTATTCATCTATTGCACAAAAGCAACAAGAACTAATATAAAATAAAAACGATTAACAGGCGTAAGCATAGGCAGAGTTTCTATTTAGGTTATAACACGTGTTTGCTGTGTTGAGTAATGTTGATTTCTGGAACGCAATGGTCAGTCAGGAGTGCAGTGCTGAAATTTGCGTGCTCATGAATCCTCTCATTATAACACACGAATTGTAGACATTATGGAAAATTCATTATACATATATTCATTGTGTTATAACAGAGCTTTGTGAGATTGCAATGAACTGAGATGTCATCTTTTTAGAGATTATAAAAGCAGCGCTCTTTGGCAGTCTGCCATGCCAAACCATGTACGCAGCAGCCTATGCTTGCTTTAGGTAAAAATAACAGTGTTTTGTGAATGTTGATGCTTTAATAACAAATATTTATCGGGAGTGTTTATGCTGGGATTTCATGTAAATTCCATGGATGTAGCCACAGAAAAAAGTAACGTAACTAGTAATGTAACTAATTACTTTTGAAATGAAGTATTCAGAACAGTAACTTGATTACTTTGAAAATGTAATTAAATTACTGATTAATCCTTTTAAGAGTTCACACTGCATGCAAGTAACCCTAAACCAAACCCTAATCCTAACCTTAAATACATGTAATTAATAAATATTATCAGTACCACTGTGCACTGATAATAATGAATAGTAAATGATAATGAAATAAAAATACAGACAATAATTTAAACTGAATTAACTAAATTAAATGTTTTTAACAGTTAATTTATTGGCTAAAATGCATACGATTTACAGGAGACATGAGGTATTAAGTAAGTTGTCAAACATTTTGAACACATTTCTGTCATCTATCCTGACAGATCTGTAGTATTTTCATTCCATCTTAGTGCAGGATAAGTTTTAGCGTCACATGCGTTTTACTACGTTGCTTGCAACACTGAGAATAAAATCTCTAACGCAAGATAAAATTACTCTAATGTTTTATTGTCATGAAAGAGTGGTGGCAGCATTGCGCTGATTATAGATGATCTCACCTTATGTCCAGGATGGCAAAAACTGTTGAACTGCCATTTATAAGCATTTATAAATAAATACTAATTAGTGACTATTATCTATTATCTTCATACAATAAATTAAAATCCTCTCTCATATTTTTTTGATCTGTCAAGATCATTAATTATGGTAATGACACATAGCTGTAGAAGATCAACACAGCTGTTGAGGTGAAAGTGAACAAAAACAGTCAGAAAGAACAGTAGTAATAAAGAAAAGACTAACCTAACCCACCTGAGCTTGGCTCGCACGGGTCTATGTCCTCATCGTCGCTGGGGCACTCGGCAGATGCCACCAAGAAGTCATCAGTAGTCTGGAAAACAGATGGTACGGAAAAGAGTGGATGAATTCAAGAAGAACTGCACACATCCTTTCTAATCATCCTACTACTTGTCCGCTCGATCCTATTCCATCTCATCTCCTTCAAGCCATTTCTCCTGCAGTTGTACCTGTACTCACTCACATCATTAACACATCCCTTCACGCAGGTGTTTTTCCCTCAGCATTTAGACAGGCTTGTATAACCCCACTACTTAAGAAACCCACCCGTAACCCATCTCTTTTACAGACAGGTAATCCTCTTCCTTTCATTGCAAAAACACTTGATTGAGCTGTGTTCAACCAAGTCTCTGCCTTTCTCACACACAACAACCTCCTCGACAACAACCAATCTGGTTTCAGAAGTGGACATTCAACCGAGACGGTCTTGCTCTCAGTTGTTGAAGCCCTCAGACTGGCAAGAGCAGATTCCAAATCTTCAATACTTATCTCGCTGGATCTGTCCGCTGCTTTTGACACAGTTAACCACTAGATCCTCCTGTCAGCCCTATTGGCAAAGGGCATCTCCATCATTGGGCACTCCAATTGTTTGAGTCTTACCTCTCAGATAGGTCCTTCACGGTATCTTGGAGAGGTGAGGTGTCCAAGTCGCAACATCTAACTACTGGGGTGCCTCAGGGCTCAGTTCTTGGACCACTTCTCTTCTCTGTCTACATGGCATCACTAGGTTCTCTCATTCAGAAACATGGCTTTTCATATCACTGCTATGCTGATGACACTCAACTCTACCTCTCATTCCATCCTGACGATCCGACGATAGCTGCTTGCATCTTAGCTTGTCTAACTGACATTTCTTGCTGGATGAAGGACCATCACCTTCAGCTCAACCTTGCCAAGACAGAACTGCTTGTGGTTCCATCAAACTCATTTCATCACAATTTCACCATCCAGTTAGGCACATCAACCATAACTCCTTCAAAAACAGCCAGAAACCTTAGAGTTATGACTGATGATCAGCTGACTATGAGACCACATTGTTAAAACTGCCTGGTCCTGCAGATTTGCTTTATTCAGCATCAAGAAGATCAGGCCCTTTCTTTCAGAACATGCTTCGCAACACCTTGTTAAAGCTCTTGTTCTTTCCAAGCTGGACTATTGGTCTCTTGGCAGGACTTCCAGCCAGTTCTATCAAACCTTTACAATTAATCCAGAACGCGGCAGCAAGATTAATTTTTAATGAGCCAAAAAGAATGCATGCCACACCTCTGTTTATCAATTTGCACTGGCTACCAATAGCCGCTCGCATAAAATTCAAGGCATTAATGTTTGCCTACAAAACCACCACTGGCTCTGCACCCCTTTACCCAAATTCATTAGTTCAGAATTATGTGCCTCTAGAAGCTTGCGTGCTGCAAGTGAACTTCACTTTGTTCACCCCAAAGATCCGTTTAAATTAAATGTTCCCTCCTGGTTGAATGACCTGCCCAACTCAATTCGATCAGCTGAGTCCTTAGCCATTTTCAAGAATCGACTAAAAACACATCTCTTCCATCTTTATTTGACCCTCTAACTCTAGCACTCTCTATTCTATTTCTATTCTTTAAAAAAAAAAAAAAAAAAATTGTCCCTTTTAGACTTGCACTCTGTTCATTTACTAACTGCTTGTTTTCTTTAAAAACAACAACAACAACAAAAAAAAAGCTAACACTAGCTTCTCTAATCTTTTTGTATTCTATCTATTTGCTTTCTTTTTATTTATCATACAATTAACAAAAGCAACAAAGGCCTCTAACACTAGCTTCGTCTATTCTGTTTTCTTTTTATTTATCATATAATTAAAAAAAACCTTGCTACGTGTACTGCGTTAAGCTAATTGAAACTTGTTATAGCACTTGCATATCATTTCTCTTTTGTTGATTTTGATTGCTTCCATTGTCCTCATTTGTAAGTCACTTTGGATAAAAGTGTCTGCTAAATGACTAAATGTAAATGTAATGTTAAGTGTAAAGGGCGATGTATATCATATTGGTCACATCAAAAGCTAAATCCACAGGCCTTACTCTCCACACCCCTCTCCCTGTTGTCAGTCTGTTTTTTTTCCCCCTTCTTGTCATTTTGTTTGTTCTATTAGTATAAACAGCCTCGATAATTAAATGTAATACTTTGTGCATTGCCTTTAGGTTATTTGCTCTTTGACTGTGATCCAACTGCCTTTTTTTTTAACTTATTCTTATATCAGTCCTGCTGCAATTTTGTGCCAGGGTAGTTTATTCTACTTTTACCCAGGTTACATTCGACACACCAGGACCACAATATCGTAAATATGCACAAAAGTATTTACAGGAAATTGTACTCGTACTGGCATTAACACTAAAAACATCATGAATATTGGTGGGGTTTCACTGCAAAACAATACAAAAAAAAAGACAGAAAATATTGCCACAATTTTGGAGAAACTCTGCAGCATATGCACATTCAGTAGTTTTGGGCCATACAAATCAGAAAACAGAAAGGAACAAAGAAATAGAAAGGAAAGGGTGGAGGTCAACTAAAGGAACGAGTGGAGTTTCCTGACCTGCTGGGGTTCGCTTGCTGTGCTTGGTTTGATCTTGTGGTTGGAGGTGGTTGTGGTAGTGATCTCCATGACTGAGGTAGAGGTTTCAGAGCGAGAAACCGTAGCGCTGGACTGTGGTGATATGGAGGACAACTGCACCTCCCCAACCAACCTCACGCTGCCTTCAATGCGGATGTTGGGGTCTCCTTCCACGGCCATGTTAAAAACCTTCAAGCCATTGTAATAGAAACCAGACATTTGGCCCTGGAAAGCACGGCTGTGGTCTCTTTCCCAGCCCCCGATCTGGATGGTCATCTGGCTGTTGAAGATTGTGAGCTGACGACCTGCGGGAGAACAAAGTTACTGCAATACAAAAAAAAAACCTTAGTGTAGACTGAAGAGAAACATACGTGAGGGCGAGTGATGGAAATAATCACGCCTGAGGAAAAGACGGATTATTCAGGTACTGGGGAATGTAGATGCCCGATGATTTATCATGGCTGTAATGAAGGGATGCTTATGAAACATAAATAATTAAAAATAAAAGATAACAAAACAGTGGTAATAGGTTTAAACGATGGCAGTTTGCTAAAAGGCCTCTTTAACACAACCAATTATCAACAACTAGTTTAATTCCTAGTGAAGTTTACAAAACTAAGCATTACTGATTAAAGTAAAAGAGGGAGAGGATATTTTTTCCTGTTGCCATGGAGTTAAAAACATATCCATGGCAGATGTTTACAGCTAACAGTCAATCCGAAGGCAGCTTAATAACTTTATACACTTAATCTGATATTAATGTTGTGTAGGTGTGCAGTATAAAGATCAGAGTATGTATTAACAATAACAACCATGTCTGCCTTTTAGCAAGATGAGTTGGATTGGATGCAAAGGTACACAGGGTGGTCATGAAACAAAGGAAGACTATAAAATAATTCAATTAAAATCAACAAGAAAAACAGTTGTGCATTTCATTTAAAAGATGAAATGATTACACATGCACTTCAAAGTATTTTTTCTTTTTTCCAGTGGATGTTCTGTCATTTTCTTAGCTACACGTAAATTTTTCTTAAAGGGACTCAAATGGCAATTCATATTTTTTAAACATTATTTAAATATTATCTATTATTATATTGGTAATTATTACTATGATTATTAAATATTATCTAGTTATTATGGCTGTCTTTGTATTAATATGACAAAAAAAGTACACAAATGTACACATGCTACAATTTGTCAATTCATTATATTAACACAATTATCATTTTAATTTTATGATTTAAAAGTTTAAATTACATTAAAAAACTTTTTAACCAGCTTATTCAAACTTACATCTACAGTCCCTTTAACCAAAATTTATGACATAAATTAGTTAATACAGATCAGTACATTATTAAATAAGTTATTACAAGCTACATTTATCTATTTAAAATTCATCCTTTAATTTAACTAAATGTTTAAATTATTGCTTTATTTCACATTTAAAAATATACTACTTAAAACTTAAGTTTTATCAGTGTTTTTACCTTTGTCGAGTAGCCAATCGTCAACTACTCGACTGAGTCGATATGGAATTCGCTGTCTAGCGATCGCCAGCCGTTCACTATCAATGTTTCCTTTGAAGTTTAAAGAGACATTTCATTGGTTACAATCCAAAATCAATGGGGAACTTTAGAACTTATTATTCGAGCTGTTAAAATGAAAAAAAGTTTAAATCTTATATTAGATATATTACACTCAATTTCAGTTTATATACTGCGTGTATTTTCAGTTTAGTGAATTTTGTTAGTTTATAAACCCAATGCAGAATTTATACAAACATAAGAGATCTTATATAATTGCAATTTACACCAATCATCCTGTTTGCAAAAGTTTACATTACCTTGATTTCTAATATAGTGTACTGCCTTCTTGATCATCAATTATTGTTTGCATCTTTTGTAATAGTTGAGTGCCTCAAACATAAGTCTGAAAAGCTGGATATCAACATCATGCAGTAACTGTTGGAAGAATTCAAATATGCAGACGATGTTGAAAATCCAAAGAATGAGCAGTGACTGGAAAATTTTCCATAAGAACAGTAGGCAGTGTCACTACTCCGGATAAAGCATATTATATGTTTTATACAGCCACAAAACATAAACAGTCACTGATCACTGAGGAAGATACTCAGTATGTCAAAAACCCAGGGGATGTAAACGGAGCAGGATAATGTGTGTAATTTGTTTTATTTATTTATTTATTTATTTATTTATTTATTTATGTAGACATATGGTATGTGAAATAGCCAAGTCAGGGCAGTCCTAAATATATAATGCTATTTTTGTGATCTCTTTTTATTGTTAAAATGGTAAACACAAGTGTACATTGTACACTTACACACATTCGGTGCACATTTTACCTCTATGATATAACCTAAAGATAAATTACCAGCAAGTGAAAATAGGCTTTGTGAAATAAAGGACTACCAGTAAGCACAATCAAATGATGTACTCCAGAATAAAGCTGTCCGTGTAATTTGTTTCCATCATCTCTTTCATTTTCATTCAGCTCATCTTTTTAATATTATTAATACACAATAAAAAGTCTTTTACTTTCTTTTTTTTATTCGTATCTTAACAAATTAACATATTCCTGTTATAATTTTTCAAACACAGTCACATTATGCTACTAATGCAAAAATCATGATACTGTAAAATATAAGATACCATCAAGGATAGCACTTTCACTGAACGTGGTGTCAATAGATGACGCTATGGGAACTTCCCCCAGGTGTAACAATTATACATTTGCATCTGGCGAGCAACGACAGTATATAATTAATTTTAGTATATAATTAATGTGAAGCTTAAAAGTAAGTTTGGGATCCAGCCATAAACCCAAGTATTTAATTTGATCCACTCTATGGAAATACATCAGTACACAATATTGTTAGATTAACAGATTCTGATTTAAACATATGCTTTGTACCAAAGACCATGGTATGAGATTTAGCCTTAAGTAATCATTTATTAGAATAGAGCCAATTTTGCAAAACATTAAAGTCAGACTGAAGTCTATTTGAATTTGAGACAAATAAGGCCTAGAAGTATAAATGACAGTATTGTCTGCATAAACATGAACAAAAGAGTGTGAAAGTATTTGTTAAGTCCCGATAGTTGTGCCTGTGTGTTTTCCCTTTTTCCTCTTCCTCGCTCCATCACTTTCTTAGGCTCAACCCCTTGGGACTGCTATTGGTTCAGAAAGTGGTCTGTCATTGTCAACATGTATGATGTCACTGGTTTTCTTTTATTCTTTTCTTTGGCACCACTTGCGTCTTTTTCCCCTGTGGGTTTATTATTTTGTTTTGATTTCTTATTCTTATTTTCATATAATATATATATATAAGATGTAATAGTATTAAAGGAAGACCGTTAACAAAAAAAAAAAATAAATAAATTAAAAAAAATTGACGCAATGCTGAGCCCTGAAGCACACCTCTTTCTTGAATAAACAAACCAATTTATTAACCAGTTGATGCCCAAGACTAAAAAACACCTTTTTGTAAATGAAACAACCTAAGCTTAAGAGTAATGACAAAGTATTTATGTAGACTGAACATTCTCAGAACGAAAAGGGACAAAAGTTGTCACTGGGGTGGCGGCCCTTTCAAAAGGTATGTCTCTGTAACATTTTTACTCCTAAAAGGTGCATTTTAGTACCTTAATGTTACATATTAGCAACTAAAGTGAACATTTGTACTCAAATGGTACATATTAATATCCTTTGAAAAAGTACTGCCCTAGCGACTTTTGTACAATACTTTCAGAGAGTGAATGGAAATAGCCCATCTTGTTGGCAGAGACTATTTACACAAACTAAGAAATCCATCTGGTACCAGCTGCAGGGAGTAAGAATCGCCAACCAGTGACTTGCCAACCCAAATTTGAATCTGCCTTTTTACAATCCCATTTTCTCTTAGTGCAAATAGCACCTAACTTCTATTTGCAGTTAATACAGAGAAAATAGTTATTTTATTTATAAATAGCATCTATCAGTGTTTGTGTTTATTTACTATTAACACTTTTTGCACTTACTGCAAATAAACTCTAGCACCAATTAAAAGTTTGAAATTTAATCAATTCAAAATAGAAGTATTTGAAGAGGCTTTCTATTTTGTACAAATGTCTATCAACAGTTCCAGAAAATTGGAAAGATTCCAACCCATTCTGCTTCTTTATTTTCAGTGAACACTGAACAACTGATAAACTGCCAAGGACAGGGTCATTTACTAGTGCATTGTGTCCACACAGAGCAGGACAGGATCAAAATAATTAAAGCTTTGACAGATCTTGGGCAGCACTTCCTCTACAGACGGAGATGGCAAGTATCGCAGAATATTTTCATTATCTCTTCATGCCTGGAAGGCCAGACTTTCATCAATATTTTCTTCTTGCCAGCAACAATCAGCAGACACTTATTTGTGCAGATCTTTCACTGTTACACTGTCACTGTTTATCAACCTATGTAGCTTTGTAAGGTGAACCTTGGTGGACTTGTTGAAACTGAGAGGTAAAATTTGATTGTGTTTCTATAGCAAGACATTTTCAGTCTCATTACAACTGCGATGTGACAAAAATCCTGCTGACACAATATCATTAAAAATGAACAAATAAACAAAAACTTCCTCTCATAATGTGGGTGTTGCCTGACTAGTTAAAGGACTGAAACTGAAAGTACGCTTCCCTCATCTGTGTTCCACTCCAGCTCACAGACTGTCTGCTGATGTCCGTGTGCGCAGCTAATTTAAGTGATTTGAGTGCTTGAAAAGATGGTCCACTAGAACGCATCTATCTACATTCACGGACAAAGGAATATATTTCAAAAGTCTTGCACGCTCAACTGTGTGTGAGACAGAGGGAACATTTCCAATTAATTATACTTTAAGAGTCTTTAGCCCCTTTCCATTAAATTATGAACAACAAGTTAATTACATGTGAAAACTATAAGTGATTCACCCAATTAACTAACAGGTGAGCCAAGCATAATTCACATTTTTATGTTCATAGTAGAACAATTAAATACAGACACAAACGTGCAGTATTCAGAAACAAATTCATGTCAACTAAACAATCATCCAGTAACCTTCCAGGCAGCTCAGACAGGTGTTTTTGGGGTGTGAAGTGATGGTCTCACCTGTGGGGTAGCGCTCAATAACAGGTAGATCGTCCACCTGCAGTGTGGCATTGCCGCCACTCCTTGTGAACTTCACTATATGGTACTTTCCATCATTTACAAACTTTGCTTTCTCCTCGATGTTGATGTCATCTGTGCCCACATTAAATATAGCCACAATGTAGCCATTTACCTGGAGGAAAAACAAAGACAAACAGGTAGAAACTTGAGGTTGAATCTATGCCCTCTTGTACATAACTAATTATGAAGTCTGGATGGTTGAAATTAGCATTCAATATACAAAATTAAATCATTATAATCATATCATATGTGACCATGGAGCACAAAACCCGACTTAAGTAGCACAGGTATATTTGTAGCAATAGCCAACAATACAGTGTATGGGTCAAAATTATCAACATTTATTTTATGCCAAAGATCATTAGGATATTAAGTAAAGATGATGTTCCATGAAGATATTTAGTAAATTCTGTAAATATCAAATCTTATTTTTTTATTAATATGCATTGCTAAGAACCTCATTTGGACAACCTTACAGGCGATTCTCAATATTTTGATTTTTTTTTTTGCATGCATCTCAGCCAAATATTATCATAAATGGACAGTGTTGGGTAAGTTACTAAAAAAAAGTAATCCACTAAAAATTAGTAATTATTTCTTTAAAATTGTAATTTGATTACATTACTGATTACTGCATTTAAAAAGTAATCAGATTACTAATTACTTTACTTTCAAGTTATCAAACCCCCCCAAAAAAAACTCTACAAAGAGAAACTCCGTTATTTCATTAATTTCATATTGACTGAAAAATAAAATACATAAGTAGTCCTATTATTTGTATACCCTGATTCACTCCCAATATCAACAAAACCTTTCTTTTTGTGGTTTTGTAAAATAAAGAAACAAGTGCGCTTTCTGCATTCTCAGTCTCCGTGAATATCTTCCTGAAACGAGTCACTAAAATGAACGAAAATGACATGAGGAATACGTAGGCCTATATCTAAATAAAGCTTGAAGTGTCCATTATTAAATGAAGTAAGGCATGTCGAAAACAAATATTCTTTGCGTATGAAACCAACGCGAGGTCCAGTCTTGCCCGTCTGAGCTCACCTCTTAATGCGATCATGCCCACGCACATCGCGAGCTATAAGATAATCATCCGCGGATTCCGCGCGAAACCAAGCTTGAGACGCGCGAACATGTAAAAGCTCATGTCATCTCTGTAGAAAGATTCAAGTTCATCTCGGCTACTTTTCGTTTGTGGAAGATGCGCTGTGAGGAATAAGCCTTGAATTGTTTTGCCGACGCGGTTTAATCCAGCGAAGGATCTCATTCTGACGAGTCATTTATTTTTTACTTTATTAGCGTTACTGTCACATAAACTTGTACACATTGACTTGTTGAACTTTCCCAAAATATAATGCCAGACTAAAAAATGTCGAGTGCAACATTTTGAAATATATGATAGGCAACCTTTCATTACATCTAAATGTTGTAGGACTCATGTACATTGTATCTCGCATTCTCCTGTGATTTATTAAAGGGCATACTGACGCGCAAAACATGATTTTTACTTCATTTTTTTTAACACTGCATTTGTAACTTAAGTAAAGTAATTTTATTGACATAAGTAACTAATCATATTACATTCATTTAAAACGTAACTAATTACTTTACTGCGGTACCAGGAAAAGTAATTAGATTACAGTAACGTGTTATACCCAACTCTGTAAATGGAAACCATACATTAATGGAAAGATTATTTATTCAGCTTTCAGATGATGTATAAATCTCCATTTCAAAAAAAATGTTAACCCTTATGACTGGTTTTGTGCTCAAGGGTCACATATTAACAACTTGTACATTACTTGCATTGATTACTCATAAAATGTGGCCTGGTCTTCATCTAAGTCACGGTTATTGACAAACACTATCTAACTTACAAAAGCAAAATGCTTGCTGGAAAAGCAAGTGACTGAATCAACAACAACCTCTACCAAATCTGTCCTGTAGCTGCACTTGCCCAACACTGAGGATGAATTTTAGACCATTCCTCCCTACAGCTTCTCTTAAGCTTGATGTCTGGAGCCAGTTTCACCAGCTGGACGTAAAAAAAAAAAAAAATGATAAAAAATAAAGATGGGTGTAAGCCCTATGCCAAGCTTAGCATGCAGCTGACAAAAATATGCTTTACCAACATTTCCATTGAGCTATGAAAATGTTATTTCTGAATGTTTTTTAAAATGTCCAGCTATTTTTTTCCGAAATTTCTTCTCGGTTATGTGAACATTAGAGGAACATTGCATTCTATTATTTTGAAACGTTATGAGAAAGACTTAAATATTCAAATCTAACAAAGTACATTTTTCTATTGGTAATGTGAACATTAGGGGAACATTGCATTCTATTATTTTGAAACTGTTATGATAATGTTATTTCTAAATGACGGGTAGAGAACCCCCTCCTAAAAAAAAAATATCATCCTACAACACTATAATCGTGGATGTGACGCTTCGTCAGCTTTCAACAGGCAAATAGGCTGTGACACTACCTACAGTATATACACTGTAGATCTAATGAAAGCTGATGTCAACAGAAGGCTTATTACTGGAGTCATGTGTCACATTATTATACATCACGCTCATTAAGCTTGCTAACTCCGGGCCTATTAATAGGATATCAGTCTAAAATATCTGGAATATCAGAATCAATTAAAACTAGAAAAGCCTTTTTGCATTAGAATAACCATACTGGTAATGTTCTGCTCTGCACTACACAAAATAAACATCACTCCACTAACATTTCGTTTTTTTTTTTTTTCTTGCTCCCACAGGGGTGGATCACTAGAAGTTGCATCAGTTTCTGCTCCGGGTCCAGCTTGTATCCCACTCCCACCTTTTGTGTTGCTTAGCGACTATACTTCAAACTACATCCTACACCAGCCTGACAGTGGGAGACACTGCTGCCTGCAACTTCACAGTCATTACTTCACTGGATATATTTACATGCAGCCTCACAATCTCTTGATAATCAGATTAATAGCTCAATCAAACTGAAAAGCCTTCATGTAAATACCTCAGTCGAACTGACTGAGCTTGATATGATCAAAATTTCAAACAGATTTGAAAGATTGTAGATATTAAATTTCTTAAACAAGAAAATATTAGACATGTAAAATATCTTTATTCCAAAAGATCACATTGATAAATAGATTTATATTTCATGTTTTTGCACTTCATCATTAGCCACACCTCAAAAATCACCCTCACATGAGTAAGACAACTGTTAACAAGGCTTAAAGAACTTGTGGTCTGTCGTTCTTAGACACAGGCCACAATGAGAATAAACTCCAGTATATATTTTTTGAGTATATATATATATATATATATATATATATATATATATATATATATATATATATATATATATATATATATATATATATATTTATACATTTATTTTTGCTTGTGAGCACACCAATGTCACAGATGATTATTTAACTGTGGAAAGCAAATGTATGATTAATTGTGCAGCACTGACCCGCTTGTCCATTCTGTGACACAGACAATAAGTTCAATAATCAGCAGAAAAGAGGCAAAACCCTACCAGCAAAACACAAACAAACTCCATCACGTATGACTTTCTGCAGATGCATCAAAGACTGCAATGTAAAATGAATGTTGACACGATGGAGCGAGGCAAACTCGTTATTAGATGACTGGTGAACACGACTGTGTGCGAGCGAGAAATGGAAACCCTGGAGTGGATCTGGAGCAGTGGAGTGATTTGATTACAGGATTACATCCGCTCATATCCAGTGCTCTGCCTGCTAGAGGGCAAAGGGGCAGAGGCTCAGACCCTGCAGCCAGCCACCTGTGCAGTCCCATGCTGCTATGTTCATTCACCTGTTTATTTATCTTAAACATGGCAGCAGCGAAAAGAACTGGTCAGTGGATGAGACTAGAAGATCTCTTTTCTGAAAATAATGCAGATGAAAGTTTTAAACTGCCAACAAATTTGGTCATACGTGTAGTCTGTTGTATGCATGTCCAATATTGTATGTTTGCATGTACACTACCAGTCAAAAGCTTTGAATTAAGATTTTTTTTTTTTTTTTTAAATGTTTTTGAAATAAAGTATTTTATGCTCACCAAGGCTGCATTTTTTTGATCAGAATACATTAAAAACAGTAATATTGTTAAATATGATTTCAATTGAAAACAACCGTTTTCTGTGAATATACTGTATAGTAAAATGTAATTGATTGCTGTGATCAAAGCTGAATTTTCAGCATCATTACTCCAGTCTTCAGAGTCACATTATCCTTCAGAAATCATTCTAATATGCTGATTTGCTGCTCAAGAATCATTTCTAAATATTACCAATGTTGAACACAGTTGTGCTGCACATTATTTCTGTGGAAACTCTGATACATTACCATTCAAAATTTTAGGGTAAGCTTTAAAATAAAATACTAATACGAAAATACTTTTATTCTATCAGTATGAATGTATTAAATTAATCAGAAGTAACAGTGAAGACATTTTTAATGTTACAAAAGTTTTGTAATTCAAATAAATGCCACCCTTTATATTCAAAGAAAAATGTGTCATGGTTTCCACAAAACTGTTGCAGCAAAAGCTGTTTGTAACATTGATGATAATACAAATTATTATTGAAGGGATAATTCTCCTAAAATTAAAATTTGCTCTTAATTTGCTTACTTTCAGGCTATCCAAGATGTAAGGCTTTTTTTTTTTTTTTTCAGTAGAACAGAAAAGATTTTTAGCTGCAACTGTGGTTGTTGGTGATTCATAAAGTGCAAGTCAGCCCCTGATTTTGAGAATAAAACAAAAAGCATATCAAGGAACATAATATTAACGTGTGGCTTCTGACGATACATTGGAGGTTAGGTGAAGCGAAACGATCAGTCTGTGCAAGAAACATTAAAACATTATTTTAGCAAACAAATCGTTCTTTTGAACTGGTTCTTTTTGGTGAACTCGTTGAAAAAGTTAATCAAATCGGACTGAAGTGTCTGAAACAGTTTGTGGCTCGAGCATCACAGATCTACAAGTTACTCAATCAAAACTCACTTTCAGATGCCTGACAGTCACTCCGACTGGAAATGAGCCAAAATAGTGGCATATCTGATCCTATGATGAATGAATTGATTCAGCGCTCCAGTTCCACAGTTACTGAACTGAGGAAACAGTTCGACTCGAACTGAAGACCAATGAGCTGCTGATATGCGCATGCGTGAACCGAGAGCTTGAATGAAGAGGCAAAATTAACGTGTTTATGGTTTCTCATTGTTTATGTAAAAGTTGAGTTGATTTAGATTAGTTAATTCACTTTATAGGCTTTAGAAATGTAAAAACCACGTTTCACATCATTATTGGGTGCTTTAATAATATAATTGCATATACGTGAGATCATTGCGTGACTACACAAACAAACTAGCTTGTTGGTAGTTTGCTTCACATCGTGCCTAACAACACCCTTCAGCCATGACTTATTCACAATACAGCACGGCTTTATTGCTTATTTTAAACATGTGAGTGTACAGTACACAATTTGATTCAGTGAGACTGTTAGAATACTATCTAATGAGCTCTTATGATACAGGTTTATTCTTTAGGATAGAGTGTAATCCATACAGGTGTAAACCATTGATACAACATCTAAAAGCAATTTTGAGAACAGACCTGCACTGTTACTATGGAAACACAGTGACAGTGATGAGAGGAAGGAGATGCTCTAAAACAGTTAAAAGCATACTCACCCCTCAAAACTGCATCTCACACACACACACACACACACACACACATATGCTTAATAACTGCATACATGATGACATAATCACGGTGTCCTTTGCGGCCAGAGTAAACGGACTGTCAGGAGGGAGTTGAAGCGGGCAGAATTGCGTGCCAGAGTCACAGCGCTGTGAAGGGAGTTTGGGTCTATGTGCGTGTCTGTGTCATGCGCAGCAGCAGGTTCCATCTGGGTATGTAACGTGATCTGTGTAAATTCATGTCAATGGGCAGGTGTTTTAATTGGTGTGCTGGGAATTGCGTGCGACAGACTTCCCAGTGGAGCCGCGGCAAGAATAAACTTACGCACAACATGCTCTGGAAAAACAATGATGGCTGATAGGCACGAAACACAACACAGAGCAAAGAGCCCATGAAAGAGCCTTCAGATGAATTATCAATCACAGATGAGCACAAAACTCTGAGCATCAAGATGCAGTAGAGCCTCAAACTAGAAATTTAATAGATTCACAGCTACTGCAAACAGAACTCTTTTTTTTTTTTTTTTAAATAGATACATGCAATTACAGTACAGAAAGCAAAAGGCATTCACCCTGTCATAATCCAGACTGAAAAACAACTTCTTCAGTTCTCCTCAGGGATGAGTAGTATTCACTATCATTAAAGTAAAGGTATCAACACTGACTTCAGTTTCATTCACCGCTCCCAAAGAAAAAAAACTGCAGTGCTTTACAACTATAGGACAGGAAGAACTAAATAAACTTATCACTGCATCTAAACCAACAACATGTTTATTAGATCCTGTACCCACTAAACTACTGAAAGAGTTGTTACCTGTAGCAGAAGAACCGCTTCTCAATATTATGAACTCATCGTTATCTTTAGGTCACATCCCAAAACCATTCAAGCTGGCAGTTATTAAGCCTCTTATTAAGAAACCACAACTAGATTCTAGTGAACTGGCAAATTACAGACCCATTTCAAATCTGCCGTTTATGTCTAAAATTTTAGAAAAAGTTGTGTCTGCTCAATTGTGCTGCTTCTTGCAAAAAAATTCTCTATGAAGAATTTCAGTCAGGTTTCAGGCCTCACCATAGCACAGAAACTGCACTTGTTAAAATTACAAATGACTTGCTTCTTGCGTCAGACCAAGGCTGCACCTCATTGCTAGTTTTACTTGATCTTAGTGCTGTGTTCGACACTATAGACCATGACATACTCATAGATCAATTACAAAACTATACGGGTATTCAAGGGCAGGCTTTAAGATGGTTCAGATCCTACCTATAATGCGGAGTCATCTCAACTATCACCAGTAAAGTATGGAGTACCACAAGGATCTGTCCTAGGTCCTCTGCTATTTTCAATATACATGTTGCCCCTTGGTGATATTATTAGAAAATACGGGATTAGTTATTGTTATGCTGATGATACTCAACTATATATCTCAATATGACCAGATGAAACTTCTGAACTATCTAAGCTAATAGATTGTGTTAAAAATGTAAAAGATTGGATGACCAATAATTTCCTCCTATTAAATTCGGATAAAACCGAGATATTACTTATTGGTCCAAAAAACAGTACTCAGAATCTCTTGGATTACAATTTGCAACTAGACGGATGTACTGTTACTTCCTCTAAAGTCAAAAATCTGGGTGTTATATTAGACAGCAACTTGTCCTTTGAAAATCATATTTCCCAGGTTACAAAAACAGCATTCTTCCATCTTAGAAACATTGCCAAGCGTCGAAACATGCTACCTGTTTCAGATGCTGAAAAGCTAGTTCATGCATTCATGACCTCTAGACTGGACTATTGTAATGCACTGCTAGCTGGTTGTCCTGCATCTTCAATAAACAAGCTACAGATAGTCCAAAATGCAGCGGCTAGAGTCCTTACCAGGTCAAGAAAATATGATCATATTACCCCAATTTTACAGTCTCTGCTCTGGCTACCTATTAAATTCCGAATCAATTACAAAATATTATTACTTGCCTATAAGGCACTAAATGGTTTATCTCCTGCGTACCTAACTAGTCTTCTACCACGCTACAATCCAACCCGCTCCTTAAGGTCGCAAAATTCTGGACTTTTGGTAGTACCTAGGATAGCAAAGTCCACTAAAGGAGGTAGAGCTTTTTCACATTTGGCACCCAAACTCTGGAATAGCCTTCCTGATAACGTTCGGGGTTCAGACACTCTCTCTCTGTTTAAATCTAGATTAAAGACACATCTCTTTAGCCAAGCATTCACATAATGCATCTTATAATCTTGTACTGCATTTATATCTGATCAAATGTACATTATAATTCTTTAGATTGGGTTGAACATTTTTGCTTGAATAGAACAGCAGCTATGCTAATTATGTCTCTATCTGTTTCTCTGATTCTGCCACGGGATTAACATCCCGTGGTAACTAGGAATTACTGAAGCGTTAGTCTGGATCCAACCCTTAAAAAGATCCGAGATGACCAAACACCTGAGAAGAGATGATGGCAACACCTCAGAGGACCACGGAGGATGCCAACCCTAAGACAACACATAATTACCAAGTTAAGTCTGTCATAACTTAAATATATTGGGTTTCTTCTGTGTGTATGTATATGTATATATATATATATATATATATATATATATATATATATATATATATATATAGTAGAAACTTAATTTCCTGTAAAGCTGCTTTGCAACGATTGAATCATAAAAAGCGCTATACAAATAAACTTGAATTGAACTGATTTCATGAATACACTGAACCTCTAGCAACCTATTGAAAAAAATGCACTTTTTCCGTTTTATTTTATTTTTTACAAATTATATTGGATTAAAGGGCCACAAGCTATGGGTCAATCTACACTTTACACCATTTCCTCACAGCATAACACCTGCAAACCACTGTCCTAAGGTAGACACGATTTTGATTTCTATCGCTATCCCATTTACTTAACAATCAAAAGTCTTCTATTGGTCTTCATCTGAAATCTTCACTTTGTTTGCTCAGGTCTGTTTTTCTCTTTCAGCACTGTTCTTCTTCCCATCCTTATTCCACTCCTTTCACTGAAACACACTGCCTCACAAATGCCCTAAAGGACGATATCCTCACAGCTGACTGATCTGCTCCAGAATAACATCACACCTGACATCTCACTCACCTCTGGAAGAGCCACATGGGTATGCAAACCCATACCCATCCCTCCACTGGGACAAACACCCTGTCATTCTCAACAATAGAGATGGGAATACTAAAGAATTTAACAATTATGGTTCTTATTCGATTACAATTTATCTGAAGAATCTTGTCGTTCTTTTTAACATAATAAAAGTTAAGCTGTTAACAGCTGATATGATGCTTTTGCATCCCTTCTGAAGCTTGAAGGCTACAGTCCTTATACTCTGTAATGCATGGAAAATTTTAAATTTCATAAAATACAGGTTCATAAATGAATTGATTCCCTGAGATGAGAAATTTGACTTTATATCAGTAGCTGATGCTATGGGGAAACACCTTTCTCTGAGATTGACTAAAGCCTGTGGCATTTGAGCGTACAACTTTGACATAGCTCATAGTCTACTGTATATATAGAACACAAACCGCATCTTCTTAGAATCCTTCAACAATCAAAAAGAGCAAAGCTCACCCTTGTTCAAGCAGAGTAACATGGCCAGTGTGTGCAATGTTTCCATCTCTCATCTCAGGAATCCAGGTTATATGAGATACCGGATTCATTCCCTTTTAATATTGGCTCACTTGACATTGTGTCAAAAGCTGATGCTATGGGGACAGTATAAAATCATGGTGTGTTATCAGCGCAGAACTGATCAAGCCTAACAGAGCTGAGTTGTTAATAAGCATAAGCCACCTCAATATGGTTACCTAAACATGCTATTGTGGCAGTGACAATTGCCTGCACCATTCAGAAATGCATAAGCACACCAGATAGTGGCAGTGAATATAGCCACACTGAAGTTTACACTATATGAATGGTAGCAGCTGAAGCGTAGCTACA
Organism: Onychostoma macrolepis; assembly: GCF_012432095.1. Taxonomy (NCBI): domain Eukaryota; kingdom Metazoa; phylum Chordata; class Actinopteri; order Cypriniformes; family Cyprinidae; genus Onychostoma; species Onychostoma macrolepis. The sequence continues at coordinate 1,360,606 of NC_081167.1, read as the reverse complement.
CACACACACACACAGACAATCTGCACTACATAACTTAGTTGAAAGCAATGGCATCTCTGGCATTTTCTATATTCTCAATTCTAATCCACTGACAGCGATATCTTCTTGTCACTCAAGAAAAAATGTGACAACTTGTCGGCATTTCAATAAGACATTAAGTGGTGAGCCTTATTAGCACTAAGCAATCACAGTGTTTAATGCTGTATGCTAGCAAACACTGCACCAAACACAGATTATAGAAATAAAGCCACTTTAGGATATGTTGTAACCCACTTACATAGATAATGACAATAAGAGCCATCTCGCTAACTGTATTGAGCCCTGATGGTATATGTATATGTATGCATGCGTATATATATATATGAATGTGCTGCCTGTAAAAACAAGAAAATATAGACACTACAAGGAGCTCCGAACAGTTGACGTCATGCTTTCTCCACACCTGTCTGGATGCAGCTGCACCAATATTACCCTTGGCAGGCCTCCAAAAACATGGCATCATTCCTTTCATATGAACCACTGAACATGGCCAAACCGTAGTCTCTTGTGGAGGGATGGCGGTCTGCTCATGTGAAGAACACGCTTAAAACTGCAGAATCGGGAGAGTGAGAAGCATGCAGGACCTGAGCCGGTGGGAGCTCATCAGTATAAACCTCCTGATCCACTCCGCTGTTGGGTTTATACATTTATATTAAGTGCTTCCCTAGAGCACAGTGTCCTGAGACTTAGGCACTCACAGGAAGAGCAGTCTGTCTAGTTAAGAGTGGGCTCTGCAACAGCGAGGCTCAGGCAGATGACAACTCTCTTGCTTATAGACAGCTGGAAAGGACTTTTGTAAGGAAGACACTCACAAAGCAATACTTTGAAAGAAGTTCCCTTCGCGAATAAATTTGCTGTTGTAGCTATGTATGCTTTAATATTACTAATATTATGTTCAGGTGCATCTCAAAAAGTATTAATATCATGAAAAAGTTTTTTTTTTTGGTGACATTTCAAAAAGTGAAACTTTCATATATTCTAGATTCATTACATGTAAAGCGTTTTTTTGTTTGTTTTAATTTTGATGATTAGAGCGTACAGCTCATGAAAGTCAAATCCAGCATCTCAAAATATTAGAATATTTACATTTGAGTTGCATTAAATGGCCATAAATTCCGGATATCTCTTGTTCTTTGAAACCATAATAATAATGGGGAAGACTGCTGACTTGGCAGTGGTCCAGAAGACAATCATTGACACCCTCCACAAAGAGGGTAAGTCACGGAAGGTCATTACTGAAAGGGGTGGCTGTTCACAGAGTGCTGTATCAAAGCATAATAAAAGCAAAGTAGACTGGAAGGAAGAAATTGGGTAGGAAAACATGCACAAGCAACAGGGATGACCGCAAGCTTGAGAATACTGTCAAGCAAAGCAGATTCAAACACTTGGGAGCAGTGCCGTAGCTGGGGTTTGCGGCGCCCCAGTGCAGGTTGTACCAGTGGGCCCTGTTTGAAATTGTTTATTTATTGTTTATTTATTTGTGCTAATTACACAATGTTTATTTATTTATTTTTTTCAAGTTTGTAGGTGTCCACTCCAGGTACAGAAACCGAATAATCAAATGTAAAATAGCACTGCATTACCAAGCAATGCTTAATTTTGTTCAGTCTGTAAAAAGTTTGCATTAGCAATTAAAGAAGAAAACACTTAAGCAAAACATGGTCAGGTCAAAGTGTCTGAATAATTTTTGGTCCCAAATAATTTATCAATTTTACTGGTAGTCAACTTTATGAAGAATTTTTGGGTATAATATGTCACAGTTTACTTTAGTTCATTTAAGTGAGTATAGCAAAATGGTGTCCTATATCCATTAGTAAAAAAATATCAAAAATTATATCTGGTGTCTGAATAATTTTTGGTTTGTAGTTTTAACAAGAATTAATCCACAGTCAAAGTAATTCAGTCTGTGATTTTCTCGCTTTCATTTTCTTGGATTAACATTAAGGACACAGACAGCAGATAGTAAATTAGGCGTGGTCACTTTAAGAGACAATGCAACCATTATAATGATACACTGATTTATTTCTCCACTGTTTACTTTCACTTAAGACATAACCAACAGTTTTTTGAGGATACTCTCCGAGACGGGTATTTTGACAATTCTGTATGTATTTATTGGTACAAGAGCAAGAAGAGGCAAATTCGGTGTTCAAGTGCTTCGAGACGAGTCTCTCTGCGTGCGCCCAGTGCGCACAGAACACCGTGCACGGGTGCTGAATTGGGCCCTTTCACATCTTTTTCTGTTTGCATGTTTAAACTGCAATTTTTATTTGTTCGTTCAGGTGCAGGAGGACGAGAAGGAAAGCTCGGTTCGGTCTTGCTGTCTGTGAGACGCAGCTCACTGCGTGTGCACCGAACACTCAGTACGAGTACTCAGTTGAGATTTTCCGCGTGTTGTGTTTGAATGCTTTGAACTCTTTTGAATGTTGAAACTGGCAAGGCTTAGAAACACGTGCAAATGATAAGCTTTTGTGACGATGCGCAGCAGTGGCCCGTCAACTGTCCTGAGCGTCTTTTTAGGCTGGCCTCAGCCAGTCGGTTGAGATCGCCGGGAGGCCCCCCCTCAGCCGCGGGCCCCTATAATCGTCACCACCTTTCACCCCACTAGCGACGGCCCTGCTTGGGAGAGCTTCACAAGGGGTGGACTGAAGCTGGAGTCAGTGCATCAAGAGTCACCATGCTCAGACGTCTTCAGGAAAAGGGCTACCAAGCCACTTCTGAAACAGAAACGACGTCAGAGGCATCTTACCTGGCCTAAGGAGAAAAAGAACTGGACTGTTGCTCAGAGGTCCAAAGTCCTCTTTTCAGATAAAAGTAAATTTTCCATTTCGTTTGGAAATCAAGGTCTAGAGTCTGGAGGAAGACTGGAGAGGCACAGAATCCAAGCTGCTTGAAGTCCAGTGTGAAGTTTCCGAAGTCAGTGATGATTTGGGGCCGTGACATCTGCTGGTGTTGCTCCATTGGGTTTTATCAAGTCAATGCAGCCATCTACCAGGAGATTTGGGAGCACTTTATGCTTCCATCTGCTAACAAGCTTTATGGAGATGCCGATTTCCTTTTCCAGCAGGACTTTAGCACCTGCCCACAGTGCCAAAAACATTTCCAAGTGGTTTGCTGACAATGATATTACTGTGCTTGATTGGCCAGCCAACAAGCCTGACCTGAACCCCATATGGAATCTATGGGATATTTTCAAGAGAAAGATGAGAAACAGTCGATCCAGACGAGCTGAAGGCTCAATATTACGGTGCCCCGCGAGGTGACATGGTCGGTTCACTTAGTTTTGTTGTGGCCACGACATCATAACTCGTGGGAACATGATAATATGTCGTGCCCACAAAATAATTTTGTTGAGGTTACGACATTCTTATGTCGTGGCCTTGAGATGCTATGTTGAGGGAACGACATATTTTTCTCGTGGCCATGAGTTCGATGCATAAACAAACCTAGCAACCCGGGATTATCAGATATTATCATAAAACATTTTTATTAACATTAAACATTTAATATTTGTATAGGCTATTATTATTATTATTAATACATTAACTTATAGGGTTATATTTTTATATTTGTTATACATGCTTATTTCCCCTTTCATTTTGTGTATTGCTTTACCTAGTTAACCTTTTGTATAATTATGCTATATTTGCTAGCCTACCATATATTTTGCAAATACTGTGAACGCTTGACAATTATGCCAATAAAGTTTTGACTTTATGATTGTATTTATGCCCGTGTGTAATGATAAATGAGCGAGTTGTGTTTTCATTTACAAATGAAATTACGTGAATGATTAATTCAACGAAACACTAAATGGTATTTGTAATTATGGTCTATTACTTAGCAGAAATAAAATTAAATATAGCCTATGTTAAATTTAAACTGCATTCCAGTAAAAATTCCAGTCAGCATAATCAAAGTTTTATTGGCATGTCTAGCATTTACAGTAGGCTTTTATTTACAATTCAGAACGTTAAGTAAATTGAAATGAAGGGAAAAATAACCAATAATAATAGGCTAATAATAATAATATTACTATACAAATATTACGGGAAAAAGACGATCAGTTCATGGATTTACAAGACTGTGGGATGGATAAAAATGTTTTCTTGTGGGCCTATTTTATTTTATGCGCTTTATGTAACATTTCATGATAAACTTCATTTGAATGCTGACTATGGCATGTAATACAGTCCGGTAGCCATGGTAATAATTTAATAATGTAATTTCTATAATCATTAATATAATAATTTCTTAATTCTAAATAAAATATGAATGAATCCATCTCTGATAATCCCAGGTTGCTATGGTCACGCATGCTATTGTTCATGCATTGAACTCGTGGCCACAATAAAAATATGTCGTTCCCTCAACATAAGTCGTGGCCACGACATAAGGATATCTTTACCTCGACAAAATGATCTCGTGGCCACGACATATTATTACGTTCCCACGAGTTATGATGTCATGGCCACGACAAAACTAAGTAAACCGACCATGTCACCTCGGGGCACCGTAGAATAGTGCCTCAGCAGTGCCACAGGCGGATCGCTTCAATGCCACACCTCACTGATGCGGTCATTTGTGCTAAATGAGCCCCGACCAAGTATTGAGTGCATAAATGAACATACTTTAAAGAACTTGAGCTTTTCTGTTTTTTTTTTTTTATTGATCTTAGGAAATATTCTTATGTTTTGAGATTCTGGGTTTTTGACCTTCATGAGTTGTAAGCTCTAATCATCAAAATAAAAATAAAAACTTTGAAATGTCTTACTTTACATGTAATGAATCTAGAATATATGAAAGTTTCACTTTTTGAAATGTTACAAACAAAACTGAACTTTTTCACAATATCCTATTTTTTTCAGATGCACATACATATACATATACATATATATATATATATATATATATAAATCCTTGCTCCATGTCTTTTTTTTTTATGAAACTTTATGATACTGACCTTATGTGAAATCACCATTTATCCAGTGTAAAATCTGGGTCCTGTAGCAAAACTGTTCATTGGTATATGTATGTATTGTCTTTTGATTCATTTGTGGTATTCAATCTTTCTCTCTCATTACATTCCATTGAGAATGCAAGCTCACGACTCTTTACTAAATCTCATCAAAAATATCATGAACTCACAATAAGATCTGGTTTTGATTCCCAACTCTACTCAGCAAACATTTAACAAGATGCTGCTGGTAAGTATCTTCTTTTCATTTTCATCTTCCTGCTTTCTTTTCTACTCTCCTTTGGACCACATTCAAGACACTCCTGTTGTTTATCTGCAAAACTGCAATATCTGACACTGCAATCTAATTAACCTGCATCCAGTTTGCACCTCTTCAAGTGCTAGTCGGGAGTAAACAAAGCAGACTTTATTCAGGCCTTTGCTACTCACTAAGCTCTTAGCATCCTGGGATTGAATTTGACCAGAGGACACAGCAAACCCTGCTGCTCTCTCTTTGACAGCTTCTCTTTGTCTCTGTCAGACTGGAAGAGGTGTGGATACAGGTCTACTTATTTGTAACAGCTGGAAATATTCAACTGTCTCTTTTCTGTACAACAATAATTCTTTGAGTTTCATGCATTTACTGTCACATTTCCTATAAAACTCAGCATTGTAATAACTTATCACCCTACAGGTTGCAGAGTCGAAAAAGATCAAAGACTTTTGCTTTCATTTCCGAAACCTATCTTCCACAACAAAAGGGCCATTTGGCATTCCTGATGGCACAGAGTTGCTGATAGCAATCAAAGGCTTGTAGGCCACTATGTGTGTACATTGGGGGTCTGCTCTTTATTTATCTATACTGTCCACCAGTTACAGGTTGCATCAAGTTCAAGACACTGATGCTTGATGCTTTCACTCTCTCTCACAAGTCTACATTCCCTCCAGAAGCCTGCAGTTAATGAGTAAGCAATGCCCCGTGATACAATCACTTTCCAGAATAATTCACTGCTCATTCACTGTTCCTTGCTTGCAAAATGATATTCCTATATTCAAGAAGCAGCTGAAAACTCATCTCTTGTGTGAGATGAGAACAAAAAAAAAAACACTTCTATGCTTTCTCGATTTCTTAAAGCCCTCCCTGTTCTAGCCTGTACTCTTCTAGACAATGTGGTTTGGAACTCTTTATATTGTTAGGTCTTTGTAGTGCTATTGCCTCCACTCGTTTGTTGCACTTTTTTGAAACGTTGCAGACTTACATACATTATAAGAATAAAAGCATTTAAATAAATAAATGTAAACGTGGTGAGCAGCTGGAATATTAATTGGTTCTTTGTCTCTGGTTTTATATAAATAAACTCACTTTTCTTGCAGTCTAAGGACAGTTACAGAATGTGTGTTGTTGCATGTGTTCAGTGTGATGTGTGCTGCTGTGTGTGTGTCTTGTGCCTCTGTTCAGATGTGCCCCTGCTGCCATCTGATTTATAGCAGAGGTGAAACTCTCGAAACCCACATTCTCCCGCAGGCCAGAGTTGACCTGACACAGCGCTACACTGCAGCACTAAGAACCAATGACACTTTCACATGTGCCCATGCAAGTCACTACGTGTGTGGTTGTGTGTATGAATACTTTTTCCTGCTGTAACAATTTTGTATGTGACCGTCTATGCATTTCCCTAAAAGTGCTTGCATGTGTTTGCTATTTGATTAACAATACTTTGTGTGTCAGTTTAGACCTGGTAACATCTGTCTCTGATGTGGACAGTTGTAAATACAGAGTGTCCTGTAAACACCACATTCAATATAACATAATGCATATAGCACAGCACGGTCTACTGTTAAGTCTGAAATCACACATGTACACTCACATGCAGCATTCACTATGTAGTGAATATTAACTTAGTTAGCATTAGAGTGGTTTCAGGCAGTAGAAGCATGAAAGTGTAAAAAAATCTCTTGCCTCATTTGTTTTAAACTTTTGTTTAGATCTGTAGATGGTAGTGTTTGTATGTGCCTTATTCTCTTGTGTAAATTAGTACAGCAATAAATGGATCTTTAACACATTTTGAGTATAATAATAGAATGCACTTTGTATAAAATAGAGAAATGGTCCACTTACAATGTGCAGTTTGAGATAGTCACCTAACCCAGAGGAGCTGTTCACTCGCACCAGTAGAGCTTCCTTCAGATGAGTACTGAATCCCATCGCCAGCCGATCAGCTCGTGTGCTTGGCCGGTCGTTCGGTGGCCATGTGTATGTTATCAGACCACCGTCTCTCCCAAATATATATGTGGTGCCTGCTGCAAGAGACACAAATGTGCAAGCAAACAGAGTTCAGTCACACACTGTAATGCATAGCATATACACAGTATAATATATATATATATATATATATAGTATACACACACACACACAGACAGACAGCTTCTCTACGACCACAACACATGGAAGAATTAAATACCTTATCCTATACCACTCAATTATGGTGATATATCTATAATAATATTCGGTTACACTTTATTTTGATAGTCCACTTTAGACGTTCTATTAACTAGAAGTAGTTGGTTACTACATGTCAAGTACATGTCAACTAATTCTCATTAATTTGCAACTACATATCTACTAACTCTCAGAGTAGACTGTTAGGGTAGGTTTAGAATAAGTTGACATATTGTCACAATTCGCTAGGAGGAACGAGAGAGACGTGGAGAAACGTTAAACAGTCTTTAATCTTACACTCACAGGGGAAACTCCAAAACAGGAACACGGGAAACACACAACATCCAACAAGTAGACCCGACAAACACTAACTGAAAGGACTGGGGCTTTTAAAGGCAGGGAAATCAGGGGAAAACAAGACACACCCGGAGCAAATTAACACAATCAAACTGGGAAGAAAACTGGGTCACAGGGAACACATGGGGAGCAAAAACACAACAAAACAGTCCAGGGGTGGGACACATATACTTGCAAAGTTTCTCATAGTCAGTATGTTGTATGTTGTGGACCCATCAAAATAAAGTGTTAGAAGATATTAAACAAACAGACAGTCTATTAATACTCTAATGACTGCTAGTTGACATGTAGTAGCAAAGTTACTTACTGTTAGTAGAATGTATAAAGTGGACTATCGAAATAAAGTGCTACCTAATATTCAAATAATATTCATAATCGCGAATACTTTTCTTTATTGACTCTGGAACATCATGCATTTATTGAATTTATCAAAGCAATTTTATTAACAGAGGCTTTTCTTAAACTTTAAATATAATTCAGATAAAAAAATAAAAATAAAATAAATAAATAAATAATAAATGTGAAAAATTTGTTGCCCAACCCTTATATAAAGATGATGTGACAGTTGTGTGATTGTTTATTAGGGACTGAGCACCGGTGGTGTGAGGACCCTCTTAGAATTGCTCTGTTTATTATTATTTTTATTTCGCTTCTTCTTCTTCTCCAAAATGAATCACATTTATGAGGGCCTAAACATGCTCAAAAAGTCATGAAACTTTGCACACGCGTCAGAACTGGCGAAAGTTTACGTCTGATATAGGTTTCAGAGAAGTGGATGTGGCAAAATGGCTTGATAGCACCATCTATTCACGTTCAATGAAGTGTCCCTCCCGCTATGTTTCACGTACATGTATGAAAATCGACACATGTAACACACCAATACCTACAAAAAAGTACCTTGGAGAAAAATCCGAAACCCAACAGGAAATCGGTTATTTTTAATTTTCTTGGCAAATTTTCATTTTGTCATTCAAATTGTCATTTTTGCCATTATCAGCCATTGTATTTTAACAAACTCCTCCTAGAGATTTAATCAGGTGAACACCAAATTTGGTCAGTGTAATCTAAAGCCCTTTGTGATGTTAAATTGTGATGATCTAGAGTTTTCGCTGAAGGGCAGCCTGACAAATTTGATGTTTCACCATGAAACAGGAAGTTGTTATAACTCAGGCATAAAATGGCTGATCTGCCCCAAACTTCACATATTTGATAAGACTCCTTTCCTGAAGAAATCTACATGCCCATATTCAATTATAGTCATAGCGCCACCTGCTGGCAACAGGAAGTGACATGTTTTACTCTGTAACAAACTACTCCTAGAGATTTAATGACATCAACATTACATTTGGTGTGTCTAATCTAAAGGCCTTTGTGATGTTAAATTGTGAAGATCTTGAGTTTAGACAAAGGTCGTGTCTGTGACGGCCTGACAAATTTCGATGTTTTGTCATAAAAGAGGAAGTTGTTGTAACTCAGCCATACAATGGCTGATCTGCCCCAAACTTAACACGTTTGATAAGAGACCAGTTCTGAACACATCTAAAGGCCAATATTCAGTTCTTATCATAGCGCTACCTGCTGGCAACAGGTAATGACTTGTTTTACGCTGTAACAAACTCATCTGAGAGATTTAATGACATCAACATTATATTTTGTAAGACTCCTGGCCTGAAGACATCTACATGTCAATATTCAGTCATAGCGCCACCAGCTGGCAGCAAGAAGTTTGGCACATATAAATGACTTTTATGTATTTATCCTTTATTAACCACTTTAAAAGCATATTGCCCACTGTTTGCTGTTTCCCTAAAGCTACCGGGCGGCGGTGAGCCTGGGTGCGAGGGCCCTTTCAATGCTGCTTGCAGCTTTAATTTCTTTCTTTTTCTTTCTCTTTCACTCCCTGACTTTGTGAGTGTGTGTATATTCTCTCGCTGTCTGTCGTGGGTGTTTTAGGGTCATGAGTTGGAAGATGTTTTAGGATCATCTCTTTGACGACTCCTTCTGTCCATAAGGCTTTGAAAGTTAGTGACCTCGGTAGGCTTTAAACACCTCTTAAACACATCATACAGAGGCTTTAGCCATTGCACTGGATTTATTGTCGAGAGTGAAAGCGAGAGCAAGAGAGATGCGTGCATTGCAGTGTCTCAGCAGTGTTGGGCAGTTGTGTCTCTCTAATTATAGCAAAGCTGTAAGTTTAAGAGTGCTACCACCTCGCTGCTGAAAAATGTCAGGTAGATTTTCAGTAGCGAAACTATTTAGATGATAGCATCACAAGACAGCACTAACAAGTTTTTGCTCACATAGGTCTATTTGTCTTTGTTTGTGTGCATGTGTGTGTGAAAGATAAAGAGAGAGCAGGAGAACAAGATGTGAAAAACGACTTGATTGAAAAAGAATCCAAAATCACAACCTTTCAGCTCTCCATGCATTCTTTTCTTCCTGGTTCTTTTCTGTTGTCAAAACATACTGGCTGTAATTAGTGTACATCGTTAGTACTGGAAATGACATCAATGTGTAACTCTTTCACTCTATATTTTAGCTAATAAGCATTTGTAAGTGCAAATATCAAAACCTTGTGGCTTCTTTCATTTATGTTCTCATCTTTTTTGTCAAAGTCAACAAATGTGTTATTCAACAGCAGTTCCAATTACCACAGATGAGCACAGAGAGAAGAAGAAATAATCACACAGAGGAAGTCAAGTGGAAAAAAGAAGGCAACGCACAGCATTTCAAGAAAACAGGGTGGGAAAATAGATGTAAGGACTCTATCAATCCTGCAACAGAAGCATGCACAACAGAGAACAAGAAATCCACATTATCTCCCAGTACTTACAATATTGACCTGCATGTGTTTTATTTAGATTGCTTAAAAACCCATAGAAAAATGAGTACACTTTAAAAGTAGGAAAATAAGAATCTGTATGCTTTGAACAAAAAAAAAAAAAAAAAAGTAAAGTGTGTAAGATGTATCATTTACTGATGGAGGGCTAGATTTTGTCTATTGTGACTGTTATTTGTGGTGGAAGGCAATAGCATAATGTTCTCTTGTACATCATAAATCAAAAGATAACAGATGTGTCCCCATTTTTAATATACATTTATGGGTTTGAAAATAAATAAATTTGTTTTTGTTATAAACATCCAAAATTAAACACTTTTTATACAGACTCAGTTTACAGAAATTTCATTAGCCTGCTGTACATGCTCTGTTATTCAGAAAACCCTTGCTGCACAAGCTATAGTCTAACGTTGCTTTTCTTACTCTTTCACTGTATGTGATGAAATCATTTTAAGATGAAATATACATTATTGTAATTATATTTAGTGTGATTGTTGCGTAAGTGTGCTTTCAGCTGTTCCTATATTTTTCTTAAATTTAGAATGAATTTTAATATGACAGTTTTAGTGAATCATGATTTGTTTGTGAAACCGTTCGCACGCAGGTTTCTCACACAAATTTGTGCATGCTTAGTGAATGAGACCCATTATATCACAGACGTAATAATTCATAACATAAGATATTCAGAAAGCAGATCATTCAGTTCTTTTTGAGGACATAAAACAACAATTGCACTAGCATTTAGAATATTTTTCTTAAAATTTCTCATCCTCATTCACCTTACTGCAGATGTTAAAACCTCATAAAAGCTCACTGAGATGATACAGATGGTAGAGACATAATAAAGTTCTCAAGCTATTCTTATGGCATTTTATTTTGCAAAATATCTTGCGTCCAGGTCACACTCAGTGACCATTATATGTGTTGTCTAAAACACAACTACCCTCATGTTTTAGTGCAAGACAGCAATTTTAAGTACATTTTCTGTAATCTTTGCCGGAATGATGATATGAAGAGTGTACAAAGTAACAGCAACAGTGCTAAAGTGAATAGCACATAAGCACAATACCGGTATAAACATAGATATCGGTACATGACTAAGTGTGCGTCATAATTTTCAAACGTATCCACTTGGGAGAGCATCTTCAAACAGTTCCACTTTTACAGGACAAAATCGCTGTCTCAGTCTGAACACAAGGCCAAAACTCAGAGAAAAAGAAGTGTTTTCAAATTTATCCGGATTAGTGTAGACCTAGCCTACGCAACTGTGGTTATGTTGGCGGAAACTGAGTCATCAGTGTCCCAAAGTGTAGTGAATCAGAGTCCTTGCCAGTGCCTGAATTCATGTACACGGCATATTGATGCATGACCTAGGGAGCTGATTAAGAGCCGATATCCGTGTCCCCTGCCACATGACTTGTAATTCCTCCTTTAGCAGCAACAGCTGCTGCCAAATGTTTCATATAGCTGCTTGAAAGACTTGCATGAAGTTGAGGATGAATTTTGAGCCATTCCTTTCTACAAATCTGTTTCAGTTTGCCCTACATTTGGTGGTACAGATTGATCAACACCCAATTCTTTAGCAATGCCTTTACCAGCTTTGTTCGCATGATCGTACATCCACGTTTTCCCGTATATATCCTGGTTGGGATTTATAAATTGCCTAAAATGGTTTTGGCTTTGCTTTGCTAATGTTTTCATACTTGCTGAAGGTAATAACTGCAAAACAGGTTGATCAATAACGTGCAGGCACTGAACATAATCAACCAATCATGGAATGCGAAAAAGAGGCATCTACAGAGAATAGTCATACATATGACATGTATGAGGACCAGAGGTGTCATTTCTGATCCAAGTAGGTTTGGAATGCAGCCTCCAAATAGCCAAATATAATTTTTATATATACTTGATACAATTACACCGTTCAGTGCAGCACAGCATCGGCTGCTAAATTCAAATCCGCGCTCGTGCATTGGCCAGAGACAGACGCGTTTGCACAACGCTGCATTATAACCAATCACACACGACTCTGTTGAGCTGATGAATGCAATGACCAATCAGAGATGTTCAGATGAGTCATCGCTGAAACGCGGTGTTTTCTTCACTTGCTACGCTGACTGAGTTATCTTTTGCGAATTCTCTCATCAGAAACAACAAAGTGCAGATGTGCGTACGAATGTAAGTAAGATATTCATTTCACAGTGTAAACTGCTTCAGTGATTTTAATGGGAGTTTTTGAGAGTGCCTGAACTCTGGCTAGACTGAAGTGAAAATGTTTTTGATAATGTAAATGTTCTTTGCTCTCTGTAAAATGAAAGTGTTATAGGCTAATTAGTAACTTAGGATATTGTTATTAAATTCATATTAAATACAAAGTCAGCTGTAATAAAAATATTTTATGGCATGGCACCCATATCTGGAACTTAAGTAAAAAGTCTTTTAGGATTTAATGTGTAGTTTACAGATTACACTATTAGTCTACTTTGCCCATCACCCATTCAAATAACATAATCTATAAAGGTGCAAAACACATTTACTTACACATGTTTGAGAATCGAGATATTTCCTGATATAGTTAACACGTTTGGAAATATTTCGAATAAAAAGGAAAATAATAAATAAAACATAAGCCTATATCAGTTATACAGTGCTGTTGTGGCTGCTGTGTGTCACATGACAAGCATGACAACTCATGAGTGCATGACGCCCCTGATGAGGACTGTAGAGAGCACATCAATTGGAAAATAAAGCCAAAACCAGGACATGTTAGGCAATTTAGAAATCCCAACCAGGACATGTCTGGGAAAAAGTGGATGTATGGTCACTTTAGCTTTGTACATCTCTAAAATGCATTGTGTAAGGTCATGTATAAGTTGTTGGAACCAAAGCATTGTTGACATTAATCGATCTATTTTGAATAGAACAGTAACTATGCTATGTGTGCCTTTATTGCAAGGGCAGAGCACCTGTACAACCTACACTTCCAATCTCCTCTCATTCACTGAAACATCTGACTCCAGTTAGCTTTTGGACAGTAAAACTATTTTTGTGTTATTAGTTACATTGTGTTTGTCTATATTTTACTTTGATTTAGATTAGACCACATTTTATGAGTTCCAAAGGGTTCCTTTTTTATTATTTTATTCTGTGCATCTGTGCATTGGTAAATGTAGTGTAGCCTGTCATAGCAAAGGATATTTACATGTAGATGCCTTAAACAAACAGAACTAACCTTTTTAATTCTAAGGGTTTGAAAACACAGTGGAATACAAAACCAAATTATAGCTACCTAACCTGCAAAAAAATTAGCACACATCAGAGGAAAAATGTCGATTTGAAAGAGATGTGTTTGACATTTATGCTACTCGAGTCATACATTTGAGTCAGTTTTGGGGGTGTTTTTGATATTTGTATATATTATCAGTGTTTGCCAGCAGTGGTGAAAGCTTGCAGACATGTGTTGAGGAGACGGGGGGTGGGGTGAATCCCCCACAATCCTATTAGTGTGGATTAGAGCGCAGCTTCCTCACGCACCGCTACACCGCTGCAAGGTGCCGGATTGTGCATCAGCAGAAAAAAAGAGCAGTGACATTGCTGACTACTTCTTACAGGTATTTTTGCCCCCCTTTTTTTGCCAATAGATAATGCTGTCTCACCAGGATCAGCTTATTTATAGATTGTAAAACCTTGTACTGTTTCTAGTAGTGTTATAGCACCTCCCATTCTGCATATCTTCTGAATGATCCAAACATTAGAAGCAAGTGGTAACAAAAGTGTTTTTTAACAATGTATTTAAATCTGACCCTAACCGTTTGAGTGGCACATTTCAGCACCACTTCTTTTAGGCATGTCCCAATGTAATGCGAAAGGTCTGTTACTGAAGGATGGAGCATCAGCAAATAAACTTAGACTAAAAACAAAAATGTGCAGCAAAGCACTACTGATCATTATAAAGGTGAAGAGAAGAGAAGTTTACAAAGCACAGCAGCAAAAACAGCCTGTTGAATTCTAAGGTACAAGAACATCGCTGACACTGATAACCAACTCAACCTCCTCAAGAAACTCAATCAGTAACATCTCACCCATCCTACACGCTTAACCACAGCATATCCGCTGATTTTATTCTGCTATCTCACCTTCCATAAATCACAACTTCCAAGCACAGACAGATGCACATAATGGTATTTATTGCTTTGGGAAATGGCATCTTTGTTCCTGGAACATTTTCATTGTCAAGCTTATTCAAAACAACAGCAGGATACGCTCAATAGTGACCCTTAGCAGATATGAGGCACTCAGCGTCTACAAGATAATGGTACACATCTGTATAAATCACTTCAGGCAAACATTTGATGTCCTTGGAGAAACCTTGTTGCCTTATTTAAAAAGCCAGTAATGATGTTTCATTGTTGACTCATTTGTTTGCAGTTAGACTCAAAAAGAATGCACTACTCAATTTGTTTTGACAGTTGTGGGATATAATAATCAGAAGTGCTTCAGGACCAGACATGCACAGTGGAGTTGTAATTCTTTTCTTATTTTTGCTTCCTTGAAAGGGTCTATAATGAGTTTTTTATTTATTTATTTTTTATGAATGAGTGTTGCTCTGCTGAGCCAAATCAGCACAACAGAAATAGTACTTTCTCTGTATAATGACAGAACATACAACCTTTAAATTTTTCTTTTTATGTTCTTACTAAAGGGAAGTATAGTTTCAGTGCATCAACAGCACAGAATACATTATTCTTGGCGATTGTTTAATGAAAGAAACCAATAAATGAGATATACAAAAACGTTCATTATATGTGACTGTCACTGGATAGTGAAGCACTGGGCCTTTGGACTGTGAGTGTTTACACTGTTTTATATCCACAGCACGAAAAAACCATTACGTGAAACAGACTCCAGTTGAGTGACTTAATTGGTTGATTTGCCATTTCAGCAGGACTGTAAAACACTTCTGTCCAATCAGCTTACAGTATGTCTAATCCACCCGACACCCCAGCACAACATGTTACTCAGAGATGTGTGCATTTTTACAATGAATGTGTGTGTGTGTGTGTGTGTGTGTGTGTCAGTCTGTGCAAACAGGCAAATTTAGGACAAAAATGCACACATTCTGACAGTCACAGTCATATCATAATTTAGATTTTTAATGCATGAAAACATCATCCCAGCAGACAAATTAGACAAAACTAATTTCACACAAATACTGAACCGCTTTGTCTGCATTTATCCTCTAAGTGTCATAATTAATGTAATAAACTACACTTACTAGGGTAACTGTGTGAACTGAATAAATGGACTTCATTTCTCTGCTAAAAATCCATTTGACACCAGCTGAAAGGCAAACATAGCTCAGAATTTAGTTTTGAGAACGGATCTAGCATCATTTGTTTGCAGATGCCACAAAGTTCCTTTTTTTTTTTTTGCATCTAATGGCACAGAAAAAAGTTTTAAAATGCTTTTTGATGCCACTGTGATGAGAAGTCAAAACATCAAAACAGCTCAAATGCTCAGGTAACTCCCTTCCATCTAAGCCTGGGTTGCATTGTGTGACTCTATAGGTGTTATAATCTGATCCAGAGAGAAATGTGCTGATGCAGATACTGAGAGATGAGACTAATCTTAGTAAGATGGGAGATGCTGAACGAGAAACAAATATAGCATTGCAAATGCCCTTCTATGAATTTGAGTTTCACTGTTTACTTTACATGTTTAATGGATTGTGTGTGTTTGTGCTCCATAATGTTACGCTGCTACCCACCATGTCCTGCTCGCAGAGACCCAGGTGATCTGTTAATAGTGATAGGCACGGTGAGGAGGTTCTTGCCTCCATGGGTGATGTGTGTTTGACGTGCCCTCTCGAGGGTCTCCGATCCGGCTGTGATGCCCAGTGAGAGAGCTGTGAGGTACAGGGCGAGGCAGGCAGCTGAGGCCAGACCCCGGATGAGGGTCTCAGAGCAGGACTGCCAGTCCACCAGCCTCCAGCCACCCAACATCTTCCCAGAGAGAGAATGTAGAGACACACGGACACTTCAGCACACCTGCCTGCCCATACTGCTCACTTACACACACCTTCTTAAAGAAGAAACCCTCAAAATCCAGAAATCAGCAAGCCAGGAGAAAGTACACCCAGTCCGTGTCTGTTTGTCCTCAAGGATTTAATCTTAAATCCAAGAAGTTTAAGAGAAATTCCAATGTTCGATAAAGCAGGAAAGAGTATTTTCATTTATGAACCATAAAATCAGTTACTTCACCATTAATCCCAGTAGCCCGAAATCATGACAATGACTGAAACATCCCGCAAAAACACTGGCAGATATCTCCTGAGGTATCAGCGCATGCAAGAAATCAGGCGTTTTCTGAATTTGAAGGCGTTCTCTGAAATCAGAATTTCGGCTATTTTTCGGCTGAATATTGTCTTCAGTCTTTCTTTTAGGAGGAGAAATCCCAAGAAATCCATCCACAGCTGGCTGAGAGCCTCCAACAGATGGTGAGAGCTTCATTTACACTCTTTCCCGAGGACAACGCTTCTTGTTCTCCATGGAGAGAGAGATCTCCCCACACACCTGCGCAAGCTGCGTTTCCAGCCACAAGACATCCACAGAGCAGCTCCGGAGGCTGTGCGAGAGAGAGTAAGCGGTCGGAGGGAAAAAAAGGGGAGGAAGAGAAGAAAAGAGAGGGAGGGGGAGAGCTAGCGGTGGAATCAGGGCGCGAGAGCACTGCTATGCAAATGTTCAGCCAAAACACAGCAAACACTGCAGAGAAACACACTGCCTAGATGGTGCCTAGATTTGTTTTTTCTGTAGGCTATATTCCCGTCACTCTGTTCTAAAAAAAATCATATTCAAATCATAAATATCTCACTTTCCTCTGGCACCTCCAGTTAAAGCTATTTTATCTCTCTGAGTCTGGATTCATCCCTCTCTCTTCCTGTAAGTAGAGTGAGGATTTTCTTTGGAGACACTTCTTGCTCGCTCCAACTTGAAAGAGACTTTGTGCCATACGTCAACTGTCTCTCCAGATGCTCCATCTGCTGCCCAACACCAGGTGACGTCAGTAACAGCGAGCACACTGCATCTGCACTGCACATAAAGAGCCGTCTGTGCAGGCGAAGCGGGCAGGCGGACTTGGCCCTCGAGTGCCGTCCTTTGGGAGGAAGTTGCTCATTCAACCACCAGGAAAAAGCACACACAAAGAACAGGGCTGATAAATGTGGATTTGTGTGCAGGCATGTCTCCCTGTGCAGATGTGACCCGTGCCGATGAAAGCAAAGCTCACAGTTGCAGTTTTTTTTTCAATACAAACTGGTGCCCTGAATGTAATTGCGCTGTGCAGCAAGGGGAAGAACTCATTTATTTGTTTGGGAATTGAGAAGTGGTTCATATTCAGAACCAGATTAAATTCTGAGAATATTGCAACCACATGTTTGGTTGTGTTTACAGTATACATCTATACTCAGACATATGTAAACATGACACTGTGCATGTGTGAAATCTGATTGAGGAAGTAGTCGGATTCAACAGTTTACATGGCTAAAATCTGACTTTTAATCTGATTACGATTATTTAAAATCTACTTTAATCAAGTACTAATTTTATTCGAATCGAGCTCAGATAGATTGTTTGAGGTCATTAATTGACAGATTATTTGCAAGTAAACATAGCTAGTGTGAGGAAGTTCACAAGGAAATTCTCATCCTTCCTTAATCTGAGGCATGAATGAACGCTTCTCTGATCACACATCCTGCAGGAACCTTCATAACCACTGAAAGTGATCGGGATCTACCACTGATTAGCTTATTTTTTATTTACTTTACTTTGTCACTTTAACTTTTCTCATAAAACAGTGGTCAAACAGCAGTGCTAAATGAAGTTAAAGTTAAATATTTATGTAAAGACCATAGGAAGCAAACTATCTAATGCATGTGCTCAGTTACACATAATATGATACAAATGAGAGATGCGATCTACGTTAACCAGTGGCCCAACGAACACAGGAAGGCAAATGCAGTAAAGTGCTTCTTCATTTCCATCAGCACCACTATTGGCTTTAAAAACTCATGTAATCAATCCGTTTATTTACTTTTGATCTTACATTTGTCTAATTATACCTGGTTATTCCGTCGTTTAATACTTCTGCCCATGCAGCATCAACACTCCATCCTTTCAAGTGAGTGTTTTATCTGGTAAATAATTGAGTGAGTTTAAAGTCATTAACTAACGAAGACCTGCAATACAAGATACACGAGAGCAACTCTATTATGAAGGCTGAAGAAAGACAGGCTTTCAGATTATCAGGAAGTGTTGTGTGTGCTTCACGCGAGTGCCCTCAAGTGGCGACAGAGCATGAGGCAGTGCTGTAGTAGTGAATTTGCTCTATTAAATGTAACAATTTTCCTTCCCAAGAGAAGACTCTCAGAGTTCTTTAAATCTTACAAACAATATTTGGTATACTACGGAATAGTAAGAAATATACCAGAAAGAAAGTATTAAAATAGCAAAAAAAAAAAACACTGAACAAATCAAACCATGAATCTATAAATCAATCAGCAAAGGTAAAGATAGGAACGCTAAAGAAATATGCCAAGTTAAAAATTATGTCGTAATACAATTTATTGTGTTTTGAGCAGGCGCATTTGTTAAAAGGAGATAAATCAAGATAAAATAGATCAAACTAAAACTGGACTAGAGAATGCAAGTAACAAAATAAGCTTACAATTATTTAGAATCAATCTTCATAAAACATGACAGATCAGATCATGACTGCTTAGAACAGTACCAATCACAGCCATGTTCATTTCCAAATGCCAAAACACGTCACCTACCATCGTACAGCGCACAACTGTTACAAATAAAGATCACATGCACACAGACATACACACAACCCCACAAACATCATATGACAAGCTCAGCACACTTACCCACAGACGTCAAGCACTGAATAGGGCCCACACATCCAAATACATTAACAGCATGGACATGCTCACCTCATCATTATGACCCTGCTGAACTGCTATTGTTAAATATGATTTCAGTGTTACAGCACCACGTATCAACCAGGCTTCCTGATGCACTTTTTAAAACAGGATGCAAAAATTCTCACTTACCATCATTACACAGAGGTCCTCCGTATGTGGTCATGCTGCAGTCGCAGGTGAAGCCCTCCCACTGCTGAATACAAACCCCCTGATTAGCACACGAATCCTCCTGACAGGTAGTGCTGGGCCCTGCGGGAACACCGTCATCATGAGGATCAGAGAGAGACAGCACCAGAGCCGATCAAGTTTTCTCTACAGTACTCACTATATGCTGTTAACACTGTTATTATTGCTCTCACTCATGAGCAGGACACTCACACCACAAGTGTTCTTCACAAGCTTACGAGCCAATGAAACACATATATAACATGTAAAGATGTGTTTACTCAGATAAAAAAACAAAAACAAACAAACAATGCAATCAATGTATCACACACTCAAAAGTTTGATTGTTAGTTCCTGTGCATAGCTGACATGTCTTGATTGTCATGACAACAGCAAAGATTATGGCGGCTCAAATGCTACATGTGATTTACTGACCAAAGCCCCATCAGAGTCATTTATGGCAGTGGGGGTTAAAAGTGGGTATTTTATGATGCTTTCAGCTTTTAGGTAGCACTACATTTTTTTCACAGAGTGCTAGAGAACTCTGTAGTGTACTGATGCTTTATTAAGCTGCCAGCAATGTCAGGCTTCTTCGTTTTATGTGCATCTGTGGTGACAGGATCCTGACATCTCTGTTAGTCTTGTTTTACCTGAGAGCACAGCTTCGGTTTTGGATTTTATATGATCTGTATAATAGTGATGCTGACAGAGACAGTTTAATTGTGCATGGGAATCCTTTAACAATTCTTTTATATCATTTTTTTAATAAGCATGCCCCTAAATAAATGTAGGACTGGGAGGGACAGCCCTTGATTTACAGCTGAATTATCCAGCCTGAGAAGGGAGAGCAATGCCTCTTCAGCCAAGCCTAGAGTTAGGTGAACCTCAACTGAAATCAATTATCAATTCAATTAGCCTTTTATATCAGCACAGTCTATGCTTGATACACATGTAGCAGGGTCGACAAGCTCTAATTTGATCATTTTACTACTTCTCTCATCCAGGGACCCCTTTGTATCCTATTAAAGCAGGGGTGTCAAACATAAAGGCCAAATTTGGCACATGAAGGTGTCCAATACAGTCCAGGGTATGATTTGAACAATCATATGAAATTTTATATATAACACTATTTTTTAAATTTAAAAAAAGTCTAGGCTATTTTTTGCAATATTTTGTTTGTTTTTATTCATTTTTTTAATTTAACATTGCTCATTTAATTGCACTTCTATTATGCTTTGAAACCCCTAACACGCATATGCGCATCATAAAGCGGCACAAAAATCACAAATATGTAATTGATGTTTGGAACTGATGCACTGATGCTTAGTTGTGTGGCAAGCCCTTAAAATTTCCAAAAAAGAAGAAAAAATTGAGCTGGAAAGGCAGATGTTTCAGGAGAAATGGAAAAAGAAGCATTTCTTCTATAAGATCAACTGCAGACCAATATGTTTAATCTGCCATGGCTGTGCTATAAGAGTACAACATTAAACAGCACTATGAGGATCATTCAGAGAAATATGATAAACACACTGGACAGTTCAGAATGGGAAAAGTTAATGAGCTATCATCAGCTTTGAAAAAACAGCAATCAGTGTTTACAAAAAGATAAGGGACTGATGAATCTATTTGACTGCCCATGAAATCGCTGCTGCATCAAAGCCTTCATGGGGAGAACTGGTCAAGAAGTGTATGGTTTCAGCTTGTGTGTCCTGAGAAGAAACAGGCTTTTGCCAATATTAGCTTGTCAAGAAATACTGTGGCTGAAAGAATTGAGGACCTTGCAAAAAGGTCGAAGGCTTTCTCTGTAGCACTCGATGCAAGTACTGATATTAACAATGCACGTTAGTTGGAATTATTAATTCGAGGTTTTGATGAATCTTTGACCCTCACTGAAGAATTTGTTGTGCTGGTGCCAATGACAGATACAACTATTTTCGACAACATTTACTCCAGCCTCATTGGTGCTCTGGATAAACTGGAGGTTGACTGGAGTCACATTGTTAGTGGGGCAATGGATGGTGCTCCATCTAAGGTTGGGAGAAAATCACTTTAATTTGTTGTAACAAATTAAAAGAAGAAAATTCTGAAATTCTGGAATTTTCATTGTATATTACATCAAGAAGCGTTGTGTAGCAAAACTGAAAATGGACAATATCATGAGTGTAGTGATAAGAACGGTTAATTTCATCAGAACAAAAGGACTCAACCATTGGCAATTTGATGCCTTTTTATCTGAAAAAAAAGAAAGAAATTGGTCAGTTCATGAAAGACAAAGGGAAACCAATGGCTGAGCTGGATGACCCTGAGTAGGTTTGTGATCTTGCTTTTATGGTGGATGTAACCGAGCACTTAAATGTGCTCAATTGTAAGATTCAAGGCTGCAACAAAGTCGTGACCGAATACTACAAATGCATTTGCGCATTTTGAGATGAAACTACATCTGTGGGCGATATACAGCTGTCTCAAAGTAACCCAGCTCATTTTTCCTCTTTAAAATCTGTGCACACCAATCACAACAAAGACAACAGACAAATACAAAGAAAAAATGTCAATGAACTTGAGAAGGACTTCTCAGTCTTCCTCTCACTGTTTACTATTAGCACAACAGAGTTTTCAAATGTAACTAATCGAACTGCATTGCAACACATCTTAAAAAGATAAATTCGCAACAGTCACTGTGGATTTATTTTGCCCAAAATTACAGATTTTGCCTCTAAAATCCTCAGCATGTTTGAGACTATATCTCTGGGAGCAGACATTTTCTGTCTGTCCAACCTGTGCTCTTGACTCACACACAGACATCTAAATGACGTTATGAGAGCGGCAAGTGCCCAAAAACAGAGATGCCAGAGATGTCAGGTGTCAGGAAGCAGGATTTAAAATCATAATGCGGTCTCATTTCTAATGTAAATTTAATGGTCATATAATTCATGTTCATAAATTTGACGGCTATTCTGGGATGCCAGAATTTGCTTTTGAGCCCTCTGGAGGCATTGTGGGCTCATCAGTGAACTGTCAAAGAAGGATGGTGACCACTTGAGAACTTCTCCGTCTTCCTTCCCTCACTAGATGGTCGCTTCAACAACCAGCAGCAATCTGGTACATGCTAGCACAAAGGGTAGAAACATCTTATCCCGTGTATGTTTAATCTCAATAGTTCTTGACATAACATTTTAAGTGAGATACAATCTGGTTTTAGAGTGGGTCATAGGCACCATATCTGTAGCTAAAGTATGTTGGTACCAAATGATATTATCCGTGCCAGAAAACAGCATTGCATGCTCCTGTTCCGTGATCTGTACAGATTTGATTTTCGTTGACTATGAGTCAGGCAGATTTAGTGATATGGGTTGGGTGCCAAGGCTGTAGCGTGGTTCAAGAACTATCTTGCAAACTGCAAACTCTTTTCTAAAATTAACTCCTATTTCCCAGATATTGGTAGCATTCATATGTCAGGAGGGGACTCAGAAACAGTGTGATTATATAAGTATTTGGAAGTCTAGTTGCTTTCTTTTAGAGTGCATATCGCTCAATTCAATTGAATTCAATTCAAGTTTATTTGTACAGCGCTTTTCACGATACAAATCATTGCAAAGCAGCTTTACAGGAAATTAAGTTTCTCCAATATATTTAGTAAAACAAGTTGAAGGTTAGGTTGGGATTTTATATCATAACAGAGCCTGCCTTAATCTAGCAGCTAGGAAAACACTTGTTCAGTCTATATTTTCAAATGTCCTTGACTATAGAGATAGTATTTACATGCATGCTGGATCCTCTATACTTTGCATAGTCCTGTGTATCACAGTGCACTATATTTTATAATTAATGGTCTAGTGCACATCATTGTGTAATTTATGATTTGATCTCTTGGCCTTCAGTAAGTTTATTAAGAAGACATCAGCATTTGTATATATATATATATTTTTTTACAAACCCATTCAGGGTAAACTCTCTTGTCATCTACGTCATCTTTGGTAATGCTTTAGAATACTGTTATATAGCTAAACATGAACAAATGAGTAACACAACATTAACATTTCAGCAACTACTACTGATTTACAAAAGATTAACAAATTAGTAACAGCGCTCAGTGTAAGGTTCACTTTTGAGTTAAGTTTGAGTTAATTTTATTCATACCGCCCAGAGAAATGCTTCTTACATGTAGTTGATGGGACCTTACTCTTGTGCCCAATAATTTGGCATCCCACTGAGCTTCACACTTATTTGTACCCATTTGGTCAACTGCACGCTATGAATCATTAGTTAAGCATACATTATTTCAAGATTCATTTTTCAAAAAATGAAAATGAACTCTTTAACTTGGCTCAACTTTTTATTTTTTTATTTATTTATTTACAGTGTATTTACTTATTTCTGAGTTCTGTATCCCTCTGTGTTGTGTTTGTTTATTTTCTTCTGTTAGGAAGATAACTGAGCCTTTAAATCTCCTTTATAATATATATGCTTATAAATCAAGAAAAAGGCATTTATAGCTGTATTTATAAGCTGCTTACTAATGACTATTAATGCTGAGACAATGCTTTATAAAGGATGAACTGACTATTTACTAATGCTTACCTAATGATTCATAGTGTGCAGTTATTATAAAGTGTTACCAATCATTTTTGTTTTCACTTTATTACTCTCTATTTATTCAGTGAGAAGAACTGGAGACTGCCAGGACCTTTAGAGACATTATCCCCCAGCAGCAATGACTCAGAAAAGTAGATACTTCTGAATGAATTACTAGCTATAGGAACAGTTATTAGCTATAGGAACAGTATACTAAAGTGAAGATCATAGAAACCCACTAGTAATGACTCAAGTGCTACCTAATTACTATCCAAAACTTTACTAAAACTTCAAAAGCTTACAAAAACTTCAGCCATTACTAGTAGGCTACCATGATGTCATGTGCTTGTTCTGTTCTGTTTGATTTTGTTCTAGTCTTCCTTGTTTGACCTAGTTACCTTGGTCCCACTTTATATTAGGTGGCCTTAACTACTATGTACGTACATTTAAATTAATCATTTTATACAATGCACTTATTGTGCACATACATGTTTTTACATTGTACGTATAATATTAATACCTAGGCTATATGTAATTACATCTGTAATTAATTTATGTAATTACATTTATAATTACACTGTTGACCCATCCCATAAAACCTTAACCCACCCTTAAACCTACCCATACCATCAAACCTGTCCCTAACCTTACCTGTATCCCACCTCAATATCAGCAGAAGTGTTTTGCAATACAATATGAACACAATGAGTACATTGTACTTATTTTTTGATGTAAGTACATAGTAGTTAAGGCCACCTAATATAAAGTGTGACCGTTACCTTTGTTCCTCTTTCCCGCCACTAGTTTGTTTTAGTTACTCATTGATTTGATTCAGTTGATTGGTTTGTTTCAGTGTATATATATATATATATATATATATATATATATATATATATAAATGTATTTGTCGGTTGAATGATTTACAGAATGCTATTATAATGTTGATGTTATATCCTCGGCTTGCTGTGGTGTAATACCTGTCACCAATACAAAACATTGGTATAACTGTCTTTTTAATTGTATTGTTTTTTTGTTTTTTTGTATTGTGAGATTTATTGTTTCGCTAATGAGTGTTTGAATAAATGCAGCAGTCCAGGCATTATATCCAGCCACCCATTGTCTGGTTGGACCAGACAAAATGACAAAAGAAACCAGTCCAACATCATTATCTTTTGAATGCCCTAGAATATGCTGTTCACTACAAAGACTTCCTCCATATAGGATGCACATGTGTATCCTCACTGAAGCTACTCAGGATGAGTCCTCTGCCCTATATCCTCTCATTCTCATGGTAAAATTAGACAACTTACACATCATTCATCATGGCAGAGTTTTATCGGTTTCTGGGTCACCGGCTGAGATGGAGAGTGATGAAACTAGGCAGTTTCTTTAGGGAATTGAGAAGCACCCTCTGTCTACACTGCACATTCTTCTGCATATAATTTCCATTAAAAGCAATCAACCACAGTTCAGAATTATTTAGAGGTGGGGTTATCTGAGATATACATTATTAGCAGATTTAAAAATGGGGCAGCTGTCTCAAGCAAAACTTGATCAAAGATTTGATGTTACTAATCTTGTAAACTTTTAATTAAATATCTCATCCTCAAAAGCACTCAGCTTGGTTCCCTGTAACCAATAAAGCACTTGCTTTATTCATTTTTATTATGAAATTCTTAATTAACAACATAAGGGGAGCTCCCTTGTGTGTAATCCTGTCACATTGTGAGCAAGGATATCCTCCACCTCGTTTCCTTTCCTTATATTCTGCCCTTGAATCTTATGAGGGAGAAGAAAGGACACAAGGAAAGCAAATGAGGATGCACCAATAATGAAATGAGAAGCACCAGATACTGTACGAGGATATCTGTATGAGGACAAAGCAGCTGCCAAGACAAAGGTCAACATGTCATTTATGTAAAGCAGGAGTGTGATGGAAACAGTATGAAATATTCATGTCGTTTGGGGTATAACACTGTGTATGAAAAGTAGATCTCGTGCAGCAACAGCAGAAATTATGCTATCCAGTCAAACGTGTTTCCAGCAGACGCTGAAAACTGCTGCATTTGCAAGAGACAATGAACGTCTACAGCATGACAGATACAACAAATCTTTTGACAACAGCAACAATACTGGGAGTGAAATGGTTACCACGGTAAACTTAGTAAACCAGTAATGGTAAATGTTATTAATAAACTGCAAACAGCATTCATTCATTTATTTATTTATTTACACCTAACTCTATTTGCTCTTAGTCCTTTTGATAAGGCTAAATATTGATTGTCTAGGAATTCAAAATGTAAATTCTCTTTTCATCCTGTCTTTATAAAAGCTTATTTCTTTATGTAATGTTAAATATGTACAGTATGTAGCCTATGTTGTATACTACAATATGAAAATATGTATAGTTCAATATTTTACATAACGTTACTTTAAATTAATATGTAATAAGTCTTACATAATTAAATAACCCTGATAGGGTGATCAGATCTTGTATCATCAATAATTAAAGTATTCCGCTTATTGAAAAGTAAGAAATATGTTGTCACCTTCACATCCTCTCTCAATCTGTCCAACACAGACCAGTGCTTCGGTCATCAGGTCTGGCAAACGGCCGTTTAGATCCACAGATGCCAGACAGCCTTGAAATCCTTCTTTTGCATGAACTAACTTGGGCAACTCTTTGTATATCTCCTCAGGAACACCACCAATATAAAGATCACCTGCAAACAGAGCCAGAATAAAATAATAATAATAATTTAAAAAATAGCTGCTTACTGACAGTAAGTAAGGTAGCTGTTGGGTCTAGTCATGCAGAAAAAGTATCTGCTTTATAAGTGCTAATAAAAGCCAATATGCTAGTAATATGCATGCTAATAAGCAACTAGTTAGTAGTGAATAGTGTCCCATAATCTAGTGTTACCAAATTATTTTTAATCCATAAAACTATACAATCATCACCTTTGTCAAAAAAGGTTTCAGGGCAGGGATATTGGCAAGTTAAAATACATTTACCTTTTAAGTCAAGATTTTTGGCCCCCACAGTGGTCTGGGTGGTGATTTTGGTGTCAATTTTGACAGTGTGCAGGTTATTTGTGTCTCTGGAGATGATGACATTGTGCCATTGGTTGTCATTAAGAGGCTTGTTTGAGTTTCCTTTGATGAGATAAGCACCGTTTCCCAAATCTGAGATGTAATGCAGATAGCTAAACAAAGATACCATGAAATTAAATTAAATGCACCACACATGCAATTACAGAAGATTTAGATAATAATTAACGATTTATTATAATAAATGGACTGTAAAAAAAAGTTAACTAGCAGGTGCAAGCTAAATACAATTTAGTTTCAGTTCCCCATAGGGAAGAAAAATCACAAATAAGATCTTTTTTATATCAGTTGTTTTTATCAGACAGAGATTTGATTACATGGAGAATTTTTACTGAAAAAAAGAGTTCTTTTGAAAAAGAACCCAGTAGACTGACATCTTTCCTCAAGAGATTTAGAAGAAATCCCTCAAGTTGTGAGCAGTGAAAAATCATATCTCATAATTCATATCTCAATATGAATTTAAATTTTTCTTAACAAATTTTTCCGAAATTGAAGTAATAGCTATGACATCAACTATATTACAAGCTTTTACATTTGTATTTTTCTTTACTCGGCTCAGTACTTTCTCAATGTCTCTGTCTCAGTGTTATTATCTAAATGCAAACCTCTGACAAATAAAATCACTTTATAGAATATTTTCTAAAATAAATAAATACATAAATGTGTGTTTTTTTTCCCATTTGCAAGAATGTATTTTGATTAAATAAGGTGTTGAATGAACAAATCATAACAGCATCTGACTGTAATGTCTGTCTCGCCATAACATACCCCTTAACCAGCTCTACAGCGATGAAGTCATTTCCATCTCCACTGTTGAACAGGATGAGTCCGTCTGAAGAGGTGGTCTTGAACTGGAAGAACAGGTGCATGGAGTAGTACGCCTGCAGTGTGCTCAGAGACAGATAGCTTGAGCACGACCTGAAGGTCACTGGATCTGCAATGATGTTCTTGAATCCAATCATGGCGTTGACTTCGCAGTAGTCGATGTCTCCGTTTATGCAGAGGTCAATGTACGGCTTGCCGTTAAACGTCAGGCTCTGGAGATGCCCAATGAAGTTTGAGGGCATGATGGGCAGGTAGCGTTTCTCTGTAATGATCCCCGTCTCAATGTTATGAAACTCCAGCTGTGTGTGGTCACCTGGTATCTCTCCTGTTTCATGGCAGAGTGTTGAGAAAAATGTAAGGTTAATTTCATGTCAAGTCAAGTCACCTTTATTTATATAGCGCTTTTAACAATACAGATTGTGTCAAAGCACTTAACAGTATCAAATTAGAGGATAGAGTGTCAGTAATATATAATGATAAGATTAAACACACAATTTTCAATTTTCAGTTAAAGGCATTTCATTATTGAATTCAGAGATGTCATTGTCTAGCTCAGTTTAGTCTAAATATTATCTGTGCAATCAAATCGGCGATAATCGCTAGAAATTAAGTGTCCCCAACTGAGCAAGCCAGAGGCGACAGCGGCAAGGAACCAAAACTCCCTCTGTGACAGAATGGAGAAAAAAAAAACCTTGGGAGAAACCAGATTCAGTCGGGGGGCCAGTTCTCCTCTGACCAGACGAAACCCGCAGTTCAAAAGTTTATATTTCTATTTTAATTTTGTTGCAATTTCTAACAATAGTAGTATTATGTAGTTAGGTATTTTATTATATTTTAGTTATTTTGTTATATTTTTTTAGTTTTATTGTATTCAATCGAGGTTTTCACTGGGGATAGCATGTATATCATAAAAAGGCCAGTTCATATTATCCCAACAATCTCCAACTAGACCTGTCCTCTCGTCTGCTCTCTGTGTTGGAATCAGGCAGCTTCACACACAAACACAGCGGAGAACAACAGGTGAAGTTACTGTGTTACTCCATACTAATAGATGTTTTAATAGGTGTTTTCCAGCCAGAATGTTTGGAAGATTAAGTACAAATGGATTTGATTTAATTTCATGCGCATGAGATAATTAATCCTGTGGTGTTCCAGCCATTTTGACCCGGAGAGGATATTCTTTTTCCTGAAAATACTAGTTTTCTTTTAATTAGTGCAGGTTTTATATTACTTTTTGAAGCTGATTGATCGTGGGCCTCATTGATCTGAGCTTATGCACCTCAAATTATGCTTCTTTTTCCCTCAAAAACTGAAGAGCGTAAACTCAGATCAATAAGGCCTACGATCAATCAGCTGCAAAAAGAATTACAAAACCTGTGCTAATTGAAAGAAAACAAGCTGATATAAATACTGAAAATTTGGAGATAAAATAGCATAATGAGAGATTTACAAGCAATTATTATTTTCGGTATAGCTAACCAATGCTTACTAAATTGTCCACAAAAGTATAACTGTCACGAATCCGGTCTGTGAACTTCCATTCACCCTCCACCAGAGGTCACTCACTCACCACATTGACTCCATGACACTGGACTCCATTTCCCATCATTCACTGCACTGATTGAACACACGGCTGATTGCACTAATCACACGCACACCTGATCCTACGCACACACTGATTACATGCCTTACATAAACCCTGGACTTTCTTTCCCTCATGGCCGAGTATTGTATGCACTTATCCCTCTCCTAGCGATAGCTACTACGGAGCCCACTTTGTTGTCTTAGTCTTGCCTGTTCTCCCATGTTTGTTTCTAGCCCGTGTTCCCTGGATTAACCCTTGCCTTGCCGTTTGGACATTGTTTGCACCCCTATTGGATTCTAGCCTGTGTTCCCTGGATTATCTCTCTGCCTTGCCCATTGGATACTGTTCGCCGATCGTCGACCCACACTTGCCCTAGGTTTACTCTTTGTCTTGCCCCTGCCATACCTGTTTGCCATTGTTTTGACCCTGCCTGTATTTATGACCATGCCTGTAAATAAAAGCTTGCACTTGGATCCGCACGTCTCGCGTCTCGTCAGCCTCGTTACAGAATACTCTGCCTCACGAGGATCCAGCAGCTTTTCCAGCAATGGACCCTGGTCAGGTATGGATCCATTCAACCAGCTGCTTGATCTACGACAGGGGAGTTCATCCATTGAAGATTACGTCACTCAATTCTGTGAGCTAGCGTATATGATTCCATTTGATGAGGTTGTATTAAAAGACATTTTCCGTTTTGGATTGAGAGAGCCAATCAAGTCATGTTTACCTGAGGGGAAATTTAATTGTAGTTTAAGGGATTTTATGAATTATGCTTTGCTGTGTGCTGGCTCTTTGTTTACTGTGGGTGTCGCGGAAGAGGAACGCAACGTCGCGTCTGTGACTGAAATTTACATTTACATTTACATTTATGCATTTAGCAGACGCTTTTATCCAAAGCGACTTACATTGCATTCAAGTTACAGTTTTTACATTTGATCAGCTCTTGCTTTCCCTGGGAATCGAACCCATGATCTTGGCGTTGCTAGCGCCATGCTCTACTATTTGAGCTACAGGAAAGCATAGAAATGGCAGATGTACCAGCGTGCACTCACAAAATGGCAGCGACACCGGAGCCCGTTCACAAAATGGCGGCCATAACCACACCCCGTCATGTCATTGCTGCCATTCATGAGCTAAGCCAAGTCGCAGCTGGTCTTCACGAGTCAAGACAAGTCGCAGCTGGTCTTCACGAGTCAAGACAAGTCGCAGCTGGTCTTCACGAGTCAAGACAAGTCGCAGCTGGTCTTCACGAGTCAAGACAAGTCGCAGCTGGTCTTCACGAGTCAAGACAAGTCTCAGCTGTCCGTCCAGAGTCACAGCAGCACGTCACCGCTGTCCGTCCAGAGTCACAGCAGCACGTCACCGCTGTCCGTCCAGAGTCACAGCAGCACGTCACCGCTGTCCGTCCAGAGTCACAGCAGCACATCACCGCTGTCCGTCCAGAGTCACAGCAGCACGTCTCCGCTGACCTTCCAGAGTCGGGTCACGTCTCCGCTGACCTTCCAGAGTCGGGTCACGTCTCCGCTGACCTTCCAGAGTCGGGTCACGTCTCCGCTGACCTTCCAGAGTCTCGCCAGGCCTTCGCTGACCGTCCAAAGCCACAGCCCATCACGGCTGATCGTCCAGAGTCACAGCCCGTCACGGCTGCCACACCCAGATCATCAAGGTCAGTCTTCCATTATCCCGGTTTGATGTCTAGTTTGAGGGATGTACCGCTGGTGTCTGCACGCACAGCTGGTATCCCCAAACCCACTCACTCTAACCCTCCTGTTCTTATGCACATTCCCCTGTCCGAAGTGCTTCCCAAGATGGGAGTCGCATTATGTTGCGTTTGGGCTGCATACACCACCGATGAACTGCCCGAGGTGACTGCACCCGCTGCAGTTTCTCCAGAGGTAGCGGCACATGCTGCAGAACCTTTAGAAGTGATGGGGCTCGCCTCAGTCCCTTGTATGGTGGTAGCGCCCAGCAATGTCCTGTCACGGCTATGGAGGCCGTCAGTGAACTCCCTGCCTGTCCTGTCGCAGCCAAAAGGGCTGTCCCTGAACTCTCGTCATGTCCTGTCATGGCCACGGAGGCCGCTTTTGAACATTTGCCCTGCTCTGATTTTTCACGTCTCGTCAGCCTCGTTACAATTATAATGAAAGAACAGCACTGCCGGATTATTAATGATGCATTGTCAATATTTTGAAAAAGAAACATCTAGAATGAATGTTTTTTTGTTGTTGTTTTTTTTCTTCCAAACAATACGCTATTTAAACTCCATAAACTGAAGCTGAAGAATGTAAACTGATGCTCCATAAATTAGATTAATCAGATATATAAACATTATATAATATTACAGCTGCACACAAGGATGTAAATCTCCAACTACATAAATAGTCAGAATACGTAGCTCCCATTGTTGATGCTCTAGCAATGCGCTAAAACACGGCAACTAAAGCTGGAATACACTACTTGACTTTTGCCAAGATCAGCAGTCGAGGGGATTATTTTATAACACATATTGTTTTCATTTGTCATGCATCTTTTATAGCAACAAGATGCATGATTCTGCATACGTTGTGTTTGTAAAAACTTGAAAGTCCAGTAGTGGTAGATCCTTTAAAAGCTGGAATACACTAAAACGACTTTCACACTATCTACTTTCAGGTCATTCTGAATACAACAAATTCACACAGAAACATGTGGCTCATTGCTATAAGACGCAATGCAAATGAAAACAATGTGTGTTATACAAGGTTTCAGTCATCATTCAAAGTAAAAGCTAGGACAGGAAGGGATAACGATAGTAATGGAACAGAAAAAGTGAAGGAATAGATTTATTTTTTTTCTATTTTATTTATTTTTTTTATTGAGGAGGCAGTTAGATGCTCACGGAAAAAGATGATTTTTCAGTTGTTTCTTGAAGATATTTGATATCCTCTGCCTGGATGGAATAATAGGCTGAAGCTAAAAAACCTGTGTCTGTGTCCATCATAAACTCTGGGGGATCTGGGCAAAAGTCATGTAGTGTATTTATGCCTTTAGTTATTTAGTGTATGATGCCCTGGTTTTTTATTTTTTTTCCTGTGTCTGTTTAGTTTTCTAAATCTGTTCAGATTTGTTGTGTATTGCAATGGTGATATTGGTTGGCACCTGGGTTTGTTTGCGTTAGAGTTTATTTCATTGGTATGATGTAAATGACTCCGACAAACAGCAAGCAGGTGAACACAGTGACCTTGTTGTTTGTTGTCATTTGTTATGGCAGTGTGGACTAGCCTTAATTATTACAGTGTAATAAACCTGTATAAGGGGTTTTATATAATATACATAATTTATATAATTCAGGTTGCATGCATTAGGATACCTTCCACAGTGGCCAAGTCATCCACAGACAGCTTCAGACTCTTTCCTCTCCTGCTCACTCGCACTGTGTGCCACTCATTATCATTCAGATTCTGACCAGCAAATATGGTCTCAGGTCCTTTGCCTGTGGGACAACCCAGATCACAGTTAAACACAAATAAAAAGAGCAAAAGAACATATGCTCTAAAGAACACAGACGGACAACAGGGCTATTTAGTAATAGCACAAAAATGCCCTCAAGATATGAAACTTAAAACATTAATAATAGTGTCACAAGAAATAAATCCACATATTACAGACAGACATATATTTTATGAATTAATCTAAACTGATTTAAAATCAATTATCAGTTTAACACAACAGAAAGACAGATTTACAGTATAAGGCACATATGGGCCTCTATTTATAACCCGAATTCCGGAAATGTTTTAATAAAAAATAATACTTTCTTTAGTTATACAAGGCATATTTGTTAAATGAAAACTACGAATCGAACAGATTTGCATTTAAAATGGTATTTTCATGTGATTTGACGAACTTCCGGTTTAAGCCACGCCCACTTCCGGATCTATGCTAATACAGGTACAAATAATTTTGAGATTGTCACAGATACAGATACAAATCATGGCTCCACTGCACACCCCTACTAAAAGACTTTCAAATCACATGAGCTAATATTTTATTCACAATAGAACATATATAACATAACAAATGTTTAAACTGAGAAATTTTACAATTTTACGCACAAAATGAACTCATTTCAAATTTTATGCCTGCTACAGTTCTCAAAATAGTTGGGACAGGGGCATGTTTACCATGGTATAGCATCTCCTCTTCTTTTCAAAACAGTTTGAAGACGTCTGGGCATCGAGGTTATGAGTTTCTGGAGTTTTGTGTTGGAATTTATTCCCATTCCTACCTGATATCGGGTTCCAGCTGCTGAATAGTTTGTGGTCGTCTTTGACTTATTTTTCATTTAATGATGTGCCAAATGTTCTCTATAGGTGAAAGATCTGGACTGCAGGCAGGCCAATTAAGCACCAGGATTCTTCTACTATGAAGACATGCTGTTGTAATAGCTGCAGTATGTGGTGTTGCATTGTCCTGCTGAAATACACGTCATCTGGAGGGGAGCATATGTTGCTCTAAAACCTTTATATACCTTTCAGCATTCACAGTGTCTTCCAAAACATGCAATCTGCCCATACCGTATGCACTTATGCACCCCCATACCATCAGAGATGCTGGCTTTTGAACTGAATGCTGATGACACGCTGGAAGGTCTCCCTCCTCTTTAGCCCGGAGGACATGGCAATTGGACTCGTCTGACCATAGAACACTTTTCCAATTTGAAACAGTCCATTTTAAATGAACTCCGGCCCACAGGACACAACGGCGCTTCTGGACCATGTTCACATATGGCTTCCTTTTTACATGATAGATTTAGTTGGCATCTGCAGATGGCACGGCGGATTGTGTTTACCGACAGTGGTTTCTGGAAGTATTCCTGGGCCAATTTAGTAATGTCAATGACAGAATCATGCCGATGAGTGATGCAGTGTCTGAGGGCCCGAAGACCATGGGTATCCAACAAAGGTCTTTGGCCTTGTCCCTTGTGCACAGAGATTTCTCCAGTTCCTCTGAAACTTTTGATGATGTTATGCATTGTAGATTATGAGATTTGCAAAGCCTTTGCAATTTGACGTTGAGGAACGTTGTTTTTAAAGTATTCCACAATCTTTTTACACACTCTTTCACAGATTGGAGAGCCTCTGCCCATCTTTACTTCTGAGAGACTCTGCCTCTCTAAGACATCCCTTTTATGTTTACAGACCTGATGTCAATTAACTTAATTAGTTGCTAAATGTTCTCCCAGCTGAATCTTTTCAAAATGTCTTGCTTTTTCAGCCCTTTGTTGCCCCCATGCCAATTTTTTGAGACCTGTAGCAGACATCAAATTTGAAATGAGCTCATATAGTGGATAAAAGTGTAATATTTCTCATTTTAAACATTTGTTATGTTATCTATGTTCTATTGTGAATAAAATATGGGCTCGTGTGATTTGAAAGTCATTTAGTTTTCATTTTATTCAAATTTAAAAAATGTCCCAACATTTCCGGAATTCAGGTTGTAGTGCAAGAGGCTGCATGAGGTGAACATATCCTATCATATGATATTTACATATAAAAAGTTTTCCTTTTTATTTGAAAGCAGTGTTGTGTAAATGCCCCATGAAATGACATCACTGTGCAGTGACTGGCTCTCTAGATATCACTACAGGACACAGCTGCATGTGTTAAGGGAATTGTGAACAGCCTGCTTGAGTCATCTGAACCATGTACTTCTACTAAATTTTAAGAGCATGACCTTGACTGACCAGTGTAGGAAACGTCGTAACATCATGAAGAATTAATGAAGTGTGGATTTTCTTGCACTACAGTATACGTCCTCAACCCTGCTCCTGGACTCAGACCCACTATCCTACTATTAGTTACAACCTGCTTTAACACACCTGCCTGCAATTTTCTTCTACAGATGTATTTGATTAGGGTTGGTGTTAAACTCTTCAGGGCAGTGGGCCTCCAGGATGAGATTTGAGGAACTCTGCTTTATTGTTAACAATGTACACCATTCCCAATGTGTAAGCTGTTCAGAAGTGCTTGACCATGAAATTATGAAGCCAAAACATGCAAAGATATCTGGAGACAAAGCATCCCACTTGTGTTGAAATATTTTTTTTTTACCAAAAGCAAAAGGAATTATATTGTGAAAAACAAACAATGAACCAAAATTACTGCTAATGCTCTGGATAAATCTTGTGAGGTGTGATATTTGATAGCGTAGTCCAAAAAGCCATAGACAATCTATGAAACACTGATAAAGCCCTTTTCTGTGGCTATGTGTCTTGCCATGGATGGTGAGAAAATAGAGAGCGTTTTTTTACTGTGCCATTATCAAATGACACAGTAGCTTGGCATAGCCACAACAATACATTAAGAGTCAATTGATTGATAGGATAAATGGAAATATTGGAGGGAACTTGTATACGGGCAGTGACATTTTTGCAGTATTGGCACCATTAAATCTCTCAAAGGGAAGACTGTTTTTAAAGATGGCATAATTCCATGGATTCACAAGGCTCATTCAGTGCCACAAACCATTCAACCAATTAGTCACAAATGAGTTGGATTGGCTGGAGGAAATTGGAGTACTGTCCCAAGTAAAACTAGAGTCCATGGTCAGTACCTGTCAAACATGACACAAACTGTGTGGACACTTCAAGGTCTCAATCCTGAACT
The DNA here is from genome assembly GCF_012432095.1 of Onychostoma macrolepis. Lineage (NCBI taxonomy): Eukaryota > Metazoa > Chordata > Actinopteri > Cypriniformes > Cyprinidae > Onychostoma > Onychostoma macrolepis. The sequence continues at coordinate 1,324,086 of NC_081167.1, read as the reverse complement.
ACAATTGAGTAGTCAAGGACATTATGGTTAATTTGTCAGCCAGACAAATACAAAGTTCTGACATGAAACTCTAGATGACGCAGTCCGATAGATCTAACTCAGTATGGCATAATGACATCATTATCACATGGCACAGCTGATTGATTCTCTCCTTTATCGATAGCCAATGAGCTCGCAGCTCAACATTCAAATACTTGGCAGTGTTTGCTGTAGCAGTAGCAGCACACTTCAAAAACCCTTCACCTTCCCAAGCTCCACCTGTATAGATCTGCTACGGGGTGATCATGTATGCTATGGAATTATTCATGTTATATGTGCAGCAGCAATATTCCTTACATGCTCACAGCAGCATGTTGTGGATGTATTGGCAGTAGCAAGTCTCGGTACTTGATCTGCCGCAGCAGCAGCAGCGTAGCAGATCTATTCATCCAAGACCAAATACATTAACATTTTCATGTATATTACCATGCAGATCACTCTGAGAGTTGTCATGACAGAACTATACTTAAAGGTGGACCTAGCGGATGCCTATGTCCACATAGAATGGAAGATGATTCGTCCTACCTACCTAGATCTAACTACCAACATGAATAAGGGTCTTTCTTCTTACAACAGGCAGGTGTTTAGAGTAACTGTGGCTACAGCCCTCTGGCAACACACAATGGATCAAGTCCTTCAAGGAGTGCCTGGAATACAGTGCTATCTTGATGACATAACTGTCAGGTGCTACAGATGCAACTGGAGAAATGTGGACTCAAAGCCAGATGGGACAACTGTGATTTCCTGAAGCCCAGTGTCAGGATGCTCCAAAGCCACAAAGGATTTCTTAGTTCAGATCCACCCAAAGGGTTTGTGGACTATTACAAGAAGTTTTTATCCAACCTGGCAACTGTTCTTTATCCCCACAGTGAGTTACTCCAAAAGGGAAGACAATGAAATTGGAGTAAAGAGTTTGAGAATGTTTTTCAGGAAGCAAAGGAGATTGTTACATTTGGCATGGTCCAATTTAATCCATTCCTCCAAGTGAAGCTGGCATGTTATGCCTCTCCCTATTGGATTGGAACAGTGATGTCACGTGTAATGGAAAATAGTAATGAGTGGCCTTTGGTCTTCATTTGCAACTGCGAAGAGTTGGCCAATTTGACAGAGAGGCATTGAATTTAGTGTTCTTTTCAGCAGAGAACTGACCAATGTCATGGATTCTCAGCCATAGAAAGGAATCTCCACCAGGAATCTCTATTTGGGCACAGTCACAAGATTGAGTACACAAACTCTGCATGTCACACAAATTCAGGTAGACTGTCACTATCAGAAGTAGCAAAAATAAATAAATAAATAAATATATATATATATATATATATATATATATATATATATATATATATTATTTGTTTACATCATGTTGTGCCCTGCATTATGAAGACAATGTTTGCTTGCAATACCATGATCAAAACCTTGTAATGTTGACCGTTTTATTAAATATTATTATTCAATAAATTATATTTTATAAAAAATAATAGTAGCATTTAATAATTTGGTATTGAAAAACAGTCTGTGTTTTAGTGTTATGGAGTTCTTAATTAGGTGCTGATTTATACATTGTTGAAATTATTGTGGTACATCCAGTTAGAATGTAGTACAAGGCAGATGTTTCTTCTTTAACATTTATTCTCCACTCAAGTATTTAACATCACGGTGGAATTTTGCATAAATCCTGAAACATCTACATTCATGTAAAGCAAGTAATCCACGTAACATCAGAAATAAGCATGTAAACAGCTGTTGTAAATTATAATCACAAGAATTTACATGAGATGAATAATAATCACTTGATCAAAATCGCAGTAAAGAAGTATACATTATGATGTTGATAGATTCAGTCCATCACTAACTTCACCCAGCAACAATATGCAAATGTATTAAACAACGAAATAACATTTACACCTACTTCTATCAGTACACATAAACTGTAGATAACACTCTTTTATCTTCGCACTAAACTTCCTGATGCAAGGTATGTCTTTTTTTTTTTTTTTTATTGGTACTCACAGGTGGCGCTAAAGCTGCACTGATTCATAGTTTGAGCTGTCAGTTACAAAACCCACCCATTACATTCACTGTTCGTTGTTATTGTAGTCCTTGATAATTTTGGTTACATTGTTACACCATTAGATGGCAACAAGAGACTATTTTCATGAGTCAGTAGCAAAGACTTTTATTTTGAAAATGCCCAAAACAAGATTGTAAACAACGACATTATTTTTTACTTTCAACAACACCTTGTAAGACACAGCCAACAAATGCATTGACCAGTTGTCATAGGAAATGAAAGGATTCTACATTTGAAAGGACACTATGACAAAAATATTGTGTTCCTCTGCAGATATTCAAACTAGTTTTAATTTGAATGTGAGATTAAGCTGAAGAATGAATGGTATGTTAGGCTCCACTTACCTGGGGCTGTGTGTGAGGGGGAATGGAAGCCTATTGAGGACCATTAAGTCCATTTTAAAGAATATGGCACCAGTTCAAACCTGATAAGAAAAGAATGCCCATCAAAACTAAGTGGGCGAGGAGGGTATTGTATAAACACCTGAAAAAGTCTATTTAATTCCAGTTTGTAATACAACAAAATGGGTAAAAACACCTGAATGTGTTTACAAGGCACTGTAACATCTTTGCACAATCAGAATTCAAATGGGAATGCTTCTGTCTGATTGCATCTTGAAGCATGTGCTTAATCAGTCCAATGGCTTGGTGGGACATCATCATGTGTGACATACAGACCAGGAAGCTATATAGAATAACCGGATTTAGCTTCTGTGCCTTCAGCAAGCACTCTGTGTGAAAAGGTTGTTTCTCCTTTGTGTTGTGTGTCTTGTGGCAGAATCATTAGCATGAGCAGGTTGGTAAGAAAGCAGTATTTTAAACCATGTGTTTCTCCTTGCTCTCATTACATTGCAAGCAGGATACACTTAGGCCTGTTACTGTACTTTTTGTTGGTCAATATATTGCCCCAGAAATAAATGTGACAAACAATAATATTGTCATTTTGAGACCGCTGATTGCCACTGACTATATATAATAATAATGTTTAATGAGAAATCCACTTAAATGGTAAAAGGATACTACAACAGAACTAATTTGTTCATCTTCTGACAGCTGATGACCAAAATCTGTAACTACCCATTGTTTTTCAAGCTGTAGTACCTCCTCCATGCTCCAGGGGGCTTTCTAGAGTACTGCTCCTCTGGGGTAAAAGTCAGGAGAAAGCAGAGAAATAATATGTTTGGCTTCCTTTTGTGCCAACTTCATGGCCGTTTCTCAAACGTATCTCAACAAATTAGAATACTTCAAAAAAAAAAAAAAAACATTTTTAGTGAATTGTTGGCCTTCTGGAAAGTATGTTCATTTACTGTATATGCACTCAATACTTGGTAGGGGCTCCTTTTGCTTTAATTACTGCCTCAATTCGGCGTGGCATGGAGGTGATCAATTTGTGGCACTGCTGAGATGGTATGGAAGCCCAGGTTTCTTTGACAGTGGCCTTCAGCTCATCTGCATTTTTTGGTCTCTTGTTTCTCATTTTCCTCTTGACAATATTATTGAAAATTCTCTATGGGGTTCAGGTCTGGTGAGTTTGCTGGCCAGTCAAGCACACCAACACCATGGTCATTTAACCAACTTTTGGTGCTTTTGGCAGTGTGGGCAGGTGCCAAATCCTGCTGGAAAATGAAATCAGCATCTTTAAAAAGCTGGTTAGCAGAAGGAAGCATGAAGTGCTCCAAAATTTCTTGGTAAACGGGTGCAGTGACTTTGGTTTTCAAAAAACACAATGGACCAACACCAGCAGATGACATTGCACCCCAAATCATCACAGACTGTGGAAACTTAACACTGGACTTCAAGCAACTTGGGCTATGAGCTTCTCCACCCTTCCTCCAGACTCTAGGACCTTGGTTTCCAAATGAAATACAAAACTTGCTCTCATCTGAAAAGAGGACTTTGGACCACTGGGCAACAGTCCAGTTCTTCTTCTCCTTAGCCCAGGTAAGACGCCTCTGACGTTGTCTGTGGTTCAGGAGTGGCTTAACAAGAGGAATACCACAGCTGTAGCCAAATTCCTTGACACGTCTGTGTGTGGTGCCTCTTGATGCCTTGACCCCAGCCTCAGACCATTCCTTGTGAAGTTCACCCAAATTCTTGAATCGATTTTGCTTGACAATCCTCATAAGGCTGCGGTTCTCTCGGTTGGTTGTGCATCTTTTCCTTCCACTCAATTTTCTGTTAACATGCTTGGATACAGCACTCTATGAACAGCCAGCTTCTTTGGCAATGAATGTTTGTGGCTTACCCTCCTTGTGAAGGGTGTCAATGATTGCCTTCTGGACAACTGTCAGATCAGCAGTCTTGCCCATGATTGTGTAGCCTAGTGAACCAAACTGAGAGACCATTTTGAAGGCTCAGGAAACCTTTGCAGGTGTTTTGAGTTGATTAGCTGATTGGCATGTCACCATATTCTAATTTGTTGAGATAGTGAATTGGTGGGTTTTTGTTAAATGTGAGCCAAAATCATCACGATTAAAAGAACCAAAGACTTAAACTACTTCAGTCTGTGTGCATTGAATTTATTTAATACACAAGTTTCACAATTTGAGTTGAATTACTGAAATAAATAAACTCTTCCACAACATTCTAATTTATTGAGCTGCACCTGTATATATATATATAGTTAACTATATCATGAAATATATTGATTCTCACCCTGTTAGTTGATCTACAGTGGGCGATGGTCAAAGTAGCCTAATAATGTAGTCTATTAACTATGCATAAAAACCTGTCTGTTTACTTAAGTAACAGATATGGGTGTCATGCCATAACATATTTTTAATATGACTGACTTTATAGTTAATGTGAATTTAAAATTGAAAGTTAATGTGAATAAAAACATTGTAAGTTAGGCTACTTATCATATCATCACTTATCATCCTGATTTTGCTGAATTCGATGTGTTCCTAGGTCAACATATTTTGTTGATCCTGGAACAACATTGTAATCCAAAAATGTAATCTTGACCAAATCCCTACACCTAAACCTAACCTTAACCATGAGTAATCCCTAAAATCAGAGCAAATGATAGATTAATGACACTTATGTACAAGCACCAAACATTGCTTGTAAGCCTAAACTTTAGAAAAACTATGTTCTTCAAATCTGATTGGTTAATCACAATGTTGTTCCAGGGTCAACAAAGATGTTGATCCAGGAACATGTCGCACTTGGTAAAATCAGGTTCTGCTTATCATAATACTTTCATTGTTCAGAAAGAGAGCAAAGAACATTTTCATTATCAAATAACATTTTCACTGACTGTCTAGAGTTCAAGCACTCTCAAAACTCCCATTAAAATCACTGAAGCTGTTTACACTGTTAAATGAATATCTTACTTACAGATTCATGCACACATCTGCAATTCGTTTTTTTCTAATGAGGGAATTCGCCAGAAAGAGGTATTCAATCAGCAGTGAGTGAAGAAAACACAGGTATTTTAACGATGATTGATTAATCTGAACACCTCTGATTGGTCATTGCATTCATACGCTCAACAGCATTGTGTGTGATTGGTTATAATGTGCAGTGCTGTAAAAATGCGTCTGTCTCTGGCTCAGCGCCAGCCAGCGAACGCGGATTTGAATTTAGCAGCTTATAATATGACGTGCTGAACGATTTAATCACGCTGGTGTGATGGATCAAATATAGAAAATATTATTTGGCTATTTTTTGTCTTTTGGAAGCTGCATTCAAAATACACTGCTCAAAAATCTGAATGGGCTATCACCACTTTGAATGGACATGACGCCTCTGAGTGTACGCTGTGAATGCATGAATGCTACGAGTCTATGTTTAGACCATGTTTATTATTAATAGCCTCCTCTGTTCAAAAGTTGATTTTTATAATGTGCTAAACAATAATAATTAGTTACTCAGATATAAAATGTCCCTTTTTACGATAGTACAAAGTATGCGTGAGTCTGTGACTACAAAATCTATATATACCTATACAGATGCTCCTGATATTAACATGATCACAAATGTTTTTTGGGGGGTTTTTTAAAGTTTTTTTTGGTTGGTTGTTTTTTAGTGATCAGATACCTGCACCACAGATGAATCCTGCTGACTTTCACTTGAGTCTCTGTTTTCCTCTGAGAGAGCTGTATCAACATCAGATATTCAACTACACTGATATTCTATGGTAAAACAAGCTCTTTGACTACTGATAATGTTTTTTTCTTGAATCCATGGAAAGAAGCAGCAAACACTTAACTATCAGGTATGGTTAACTTGTTTCACTTGTTGAACAGATCTGTTTTCAAGAATGACTCAAAGTCTGTTCACATCTCTGTGGTTAGATCAGTGTGCACAATAATGTGTATTTGACCTTCATTATGTATGTTTTGATTATACTGTGTTGTAAATAAAATACAAATAATAAAAAATAAAAAAATCTACTTTTTACAATCTCCTCATATTCTCTCTTACCTGCCTCAAAGTAACAGTCACACTGATGGGCCATTAGGGGACGGCCCTTTGTCTCTCAGGTGTGAATCACTAAATATCCATGGCCATTGTCACTCCCTCACATAAAGCTTGTCTATCACAAAACGAGTCTAAGAGGTACTGATGTCAGGCTACCAGTGAGGAGCAGAGGAAGAAAATAGCTGTCCCTGAACATCAGCAAAACCCACCATATGCAAGTAATCAAGTGGTGCAAGCCTGTCAGCATCCAGTACAATAAAAAAATTACAAGAACAACACCATTCCAATAGTCCTACAAGGCAGGTATGTCATCTCCATAATTTATACAGGAAATACCTTCTTGTTGATACAAGAGTCCTTGTGGAAACAGTTATGCCGGCAAGAACTATAACAATCAACCTAAGAGCAATATTTTCTGTTACCAAATGGACAAAATCAAACTGCAGTTGGGAAGCTGAATTGGAAATGTGAAATGTAAGAACAAGCAGTGCCTTTGACAATTTACATTATGTGAGATATTGACCTGACCGTGCAAGTTATACTAGGCATTGTTTTTCCACTTAAGAGCAGGATGATACTAGACTTTAGCAGAGCACATTACAGCTTGCCCACTGAAGAAGGATATGAGGAAGCAAACTCTTTTCCTTCACCACAATGTGTACCCTTCACTGCACTTTTACCTTGCAATAACTTCTCTGGGTTTCAATAATGAATCCAGAGAACAAATACAACAACTCGCCCAAGCAGCAGACACTGAAACACATGTTAGAAAACAATAGGAGGAATTGTTGTTAAGGTGGCCGTCAGTGTCTACCCAGGAGATTGTGTAGCACCGTATCATAACTACAAATGGGGTACCAGTGCGGTGGCATGCATACAAGCTTTCCATGGAAAAAGCAATAGTTTATTGAGCCAGAAGTGCAAGAGCTTCTAATAAAGTTAGTGATTTAACCATCTACCGCTCTGTGCGCTTCTCCTGTAGTTGTAGTCCCGAAAAAGGATGGCAATTCTGCGTTGATTACAGAGGTCTAAACTCAACTAGATGCCTATCAAATGCTCCAAATTCAAGATATCCTGGAGTCATTGCATGAAGCTATAATCTTAAGCACTCCCGACCATAAAGGTAGTTATTGGCAGCTAGAAAGGGAACCATACAGTTTCCAGAAGACAGTGTTTGTATCGTCAACAGGGTTATATGAATTCCTGTGTCTTCCTTTTTGACTGAAAAATGCTGCCGCATCATTTCAGAGGCTAATGGAACATGTGCTACCAGAAGTTGTAAAAAAATGTTGCATTGTGTATATTCGCGATATTGTTGTGTATTCCAAATCCATCTCTGAACATCTACAACATCTTTATCAAGTTCTCACATGTCTGCATAAAGCTGGTCTCACTCTTAACCTAAAGAAATGCAACATCATTGAGATTTCTACAAGGTTCCTCATTCATATAGTTTCGGAAAAGGAGTAACCACAGACCCAACCAAGGTCGCTGCAGTAAAGTCTTTTCCAATATCTCATACTGTCAAAAACTATGCAAACATTTTTGGGCCTAGCAGGCTGGTATCACCGGTTCAATCCCGGGTTTTCAGAGAAAGCTGCTCCCTAGCACTCTCTAAAAAAAGAGCATCATTTGGTCTTGGACTGACCAGTGCTAACAGGCATTTGACATTCTCAAGCAAGATCTGGTACAAGCACCCGTACTGGTATCGCCTGATTTCACTAAACCTTTTCATGTACAGACGGTTGCCATTGACATTGGTCTAGGAGCAGTGCTCACCCAAAAGTCTGAAGGACAGGAGAGGAGCAGAGAAAGCTTACTCAGCTTTAGAAAAAAGCCGGACAATTCGTTTGCAAAGCTTTCATTTTACAGTAATATACAGAAAAGGTCAGTGCAGTGTGGTCCCAGATGTACTATTCCGAAAATCAAGTTCTCAATAACCCATCTGACTTACTTTTCCTCACGACTGCTGCTAAGACTACTGCCTAATCATATAACCCGAATTCCGGAAATGTTGGGACATTTTTTAAATTTGAATAAAATGAAAACTAAAAGAAATTCAAAATTCCAGCTACTTTTATAAGGTTAAGAGCCTGATGTGACATATGTGTCAGCACAATATCTTTGTAACTTGTTTTATATCAATTTGTTCAAGAAATGAATTAAAATCAGGTTAAGAGTAATCTAGGATATGTTATTAAAACATAATTGTTTCATGGGTTGAAACATACCTTTAGTAACAAAAACAAGCATTTAAAAAATTGCTGATACTGCAACATATGCTAACCAGACAGGACGCCATTTTGGAAATGTTGCCATGGCAAACAAAAATGCGCACATTGTCACATGACTGAACCTGGATGTTCATTATATATCACTTAGGGACTTCCTGAGTTGAAAGTGAGGGATAATGCTTTAAAAAGACCTTTTCAGATAATCACCAGTGTTTGTGACACTCGCGTTACTGTGGGTTCTTATGGGTTAAGAGCACTAATTTTATTAACGTGCGATTAATGCAGCGCACATTTTCTGTTTGACCTGTGACTTAACCCGTAGTTGGAGAAATGGAGATGCACAATGTTGCCAACTTAGCGACTTTTCAGACCCCTTCAGCGACTTTTTTTTATTTTTTATTTTATTCAAAAAAGCACCTAGCGACCAATCTTGCGGCTTCTTGGACAAACCTTATTTAGTTTCTGAGACTCGCAGGTACTGCCGCACGAGCACGAGGTCTCTCTTTCCCGCAGCGCACACACCTCTCTCTGTGTCTGATCTGTACAGTGAGCGGCAGAGAGGAGCTTTCAGTTAAAACAGATCTCATGTTGCTTCTATAATTTTACATGCAAGTATAGCCGAAATCACAGCACAGCTATTGTCTTTATGTCTATTTGATTTCATCAGATGACGGCTCGATTATAAATTTATAAATAAATCGGGATTCTTGTGCAGATTAACATCTTGGGAGAAATGGTTATGTAGTATTAACAGGTCGCGTTTTAGTCACTTTTTCATATTCATTTCATTTTCTGACAACAGAAACAGTAAAATATATCAATGAAAGCAGTTTTATTGAGAATTTTTGCTGCATCAAAATACAGTATGTGGGCACAGACAGGCAAACCAATGTAATAATAAATAATAAATGTAAATTGTAAGTAAATTGCTCAGTACAAAGAAAGAGAAGTGATGGGAACCTGGTATTTCTGTTCTTTTTTCATGTCTAATAGACATGAACAAGTTATTTGAAAAACATCTATGATCTTTGAAACATGCCTAGTCTTCATGCTCTGTTAACTATGGTTTCACTAATAATAAACATATATTGCATAAAGCATCCATATCTGTCATTGCCCGTGTTGATTAGAGTATTAAAAACATGAAAAGTATTAATTTAAGGTACATTTAGAACAGATAAAAATGTGCGATTAAGTTGTGATTAATCACGAGTTAACTCATGACAATCATGCAATTAATTGCGATTAAATATTTTAATTGATTGACAGCCCTAATATATATATATATATAAATATATATATATATATATATATATATATATGTATATGTGTGTGTGTGTGTGTGTGTGTACACACTATTTTATATGCATATTCAGTACATATATATATATATATATATATATATATATATATATAATCTATTTGTCTATATTTCTAAAGTGCTTTATATAATATAGATTTGTTTCACAGCAGCTTCACAATAGTATCGAATTTGCATTCTGCTGTAAAGCAGCTCTAACAAGTGTCATTCTACAGCTCAAGTCAGTTGAGTATTGATTTAGTTCAGTTGCATAACTGTTTAAATTTCATCAGTCATACATACTGTATATACCTTGTATATGTGCATATGCATGTACAGTATGTGTGAGTACTATGACAAACTCCTGTTCTTCACTGCACTCTGAACAAGCAAAAGACACAGGAGAGTAGTGCTTTACATTTTTTCACATCTGTGTGTAGTTTGGTATGTATGTGGCTAATTATTTTATGTTTGTGTGTAGAGTTCCCTTTCAGTCGGTCACTCCGAGTCACGTCGGATGACCGACGAATTGGGATCTCGCCAGAGAGACCAATCCACTTCGAGTGTAACTAAACGAGCCAATGGACATTGGCATGCGATCATTGCATCCAGCTGCCGCTGATCACAGCGTGAGTATAAGAGGCAGCGGGTGCACCGCATTAATTCATCCTTTCGCTTCGGAGCCGAGCGGCGGTGAATCACTGCTGCTCTCCTATCCAGCGAGTGAGAAGAGCGAGCGAGTGCGGGCGTTACAGCGCAGCAGCGGTGGTCGCGGTCTCACGGGAGAAGAGGTCGATTCCCGTGAAGACAGTCACACTCGGAGTGTGTGGTGGCCAGCTCCCCGCGTGCTTCAGCACTTAATAAAGAGCAAATTTCTCTAAAGAGCAACACGGGTGATCACGCCTTTTTAAAGATGTCTTATCACCCGTGCGTTTCTGGGTGTGGTCGTTTCCTGGCGCCTCAGGACGGTCACGATTGCTGCCTCACGTGTCTGGGCATTCAGCACGCTGAGGAAGCTTTCGTGGATGGTCCATGTTCTTCTTGTGGGGACATGACCATCTCGAGTTGCATAATAGACTCGCTATGTCAAACATGGCGGAGTCCTCTGCCGCGATCCAGCGTTCGTTCCCGGGCGGCGCTGTATCCGGTGGAGTCAGAGGTGATCTGAGGGTGACAGTGAGGGCTTCCCCAAGAGGAGTTCCTCACCCTCAGGCGCCCGCAGCCGGTGGGGTTGCCGTTGGAGCGGGCTGGGACCTCTGCAGAGCGGGTATACCGCCTGTTTTCTTCGGTGCTCCCCTGACGACCAGATGTCTGTCGCTGCATCGGAGAGCGAGTCGCCCTCTGGGGATGACGACTCGGCTGCGTTGCCCCTTCGGGTGTGGTAGCGTTGTCCGAGCCAGACCCAGAGATGACGGCTATGCTTTCCGGGCCGCCGAGAATGTCGGGCTCGTGTGGAATCCTCCACCGTCCCGATCCTTCGAGGCTGGACGAGTGAGCCGGTGGGGGTCGCGCTGGTTCTCAGCGCCCTCCGGTGCCATTTTTTCCGGAAGTGCATGAGGAGCTTACAAGATCGTGGAAGGCACCTTTACTGCCCGAAACAAATCTTGTGGCTCCTCCGCCTCACCACCCTCGATGGTGGGGCCGCTTTGGGGTATGCGGGCATCCTCAGTGGAGCGGTCTGTGGCCATGCAACTATGTCCAACAGCCGCTACCACTCTGCGGGTGACCCGTGTCTCTCGCGGGCCTGTAAGTATTCGTCAGGTCTAACTGGCAGTGCTTATAGAGCCTGTGGGAGGCGGCTTCTGCCCTTCACGCCACGGCGTTACTGCAGGTCCACCAGGCCAAAGCCCTGAAAGACCTGCACGAGGGTGGTCACGACCTGGCGGTTCTACATGAGCTGCGTGCTGCGACGGACCTCGCGCTTCGAGCGACGAAGGTGACCGCACAGTCTCTGGGTCGTGCGATGTCCACGCTAGTGGTCCAGGAGCGCCATCTCTGGCTGTGTCTTGCTGACATGAAGGAGCAGGAGAAGGTACAGTTCCTGAATGCTCCCGTGTCGCAGACCGGCCTTTTTGGCGACGCTGTCGAGAGCTTTGCCCAGCAGTTCTCGGCAGCCCAGAAGCAGACTGAGGCGATCAAACACATCATGCGCCGACCTGCTGCTTCCACTCCGGCTGCAGCCCCTCAGCCTGCTCGTCGCCGTGGGCGCCCCCCTGCGGCTGCCCCCGCTCCCGCGCAGCCGCAGCAGCCTTCCACCAGGCAGCGGCGTGGAGCCGGTCGCAGGCAGGACGCCCAGCCCGTCCAGGCCCCCGCCAAACCTGGCGGCAAGCGCAAGTGCAAGAGGCCCTGAGACGGGCGACCCGGAGATGGTGGAGACTGCTTGTCGGGAGATGGTGACCGCACCACTCCCTCCCCCGGAGGAGGGCCGGGCGGAGAATCTTTTGTTTCGTTTTGTTTTTGTTCCCAAAACATCAGTAAAAGAGCAGTTTTCTCAATCTCTGGGTCTCAAGAGGAGGAGAGTGGTGAACCGTGCATCACGGGATCACTTCCCTTCTCCTCTCTCGCCAGCAGGCAGCAGTGGGTTGCCCAAGAGCACCCCTCCTGCCCATTTGTGGAACCAGGTAAGGGCGGTAGCACTCGAGTCCCCGCTTCAAGTCGTCACACACCAGGCTGTCACAAGCCTCAAGCCGGGTTCCTGTGTTTCCTCCCTCACGAGGAGGAATCAGGTGAGTGTTACACTGCACACCCAGACCCTGCCCCCTGCCATCACAGGCCAAGCCGTCACAGGCTCCGGGCCGGGTCCCTGTGTTCCACCTCGCTGCCCCACCGCGGGTATGTCGGTGGCCTCGTTGGTTCCGCTGGCACGGTCTCTCGGAGCCTGGATAGCGCTCCCAGTCCGTCTCGGTGGCTCCTGCGGACCATCAGACTCGGCCACGCGATTCAGTTCGCCCGGCGTCCCCAGGTTCGGGGCATCCGGTTCACTTCAGTCAAGGCCGCCGATGCCCCTGTCTTGCGTGCGGAAATTGCAGTCCTGCTGGCGAAGCGACGCGATAGAGCCGGTCCCTTCAGCCGATATGAGGTCGGGTTTTACAGCCCTTACTTCATTGTGCCCAAGAAAAGCGGTGGGTTACGACCGATCTTGGATCTGCGAAGTTTTGAACCGTGCACTTCACAAGATGCCGTTCAAGATGTTGAAGCAGAAACGCATCTTTGGGTGCGTCCGTCCCTAGATTGGTTTGCAGCGATCGACCTGAAGGACGCGTACTTTCATGTCTCGATTCTCCCGCGACACAGGCCATTCCTGCGATTTGCGCTCGAGGGTCGGGCATATCAGTACAAGGTCCTGCCCTTCGGCTGTCCCTTTCGCCTCGCGTCTTCACCAAGGTTGGTGGCCTTGTTCCCCTGAGAGAACGGGTGTGCGATCCTCAACTACCTCGACGACTGGCTCATACTTGCACAGTCTCGAGAGCAGTTGTGCGCACACAGGGACCTGGTGCTCAGGCACCTCAGCCAGTTGGGTCTTCGGTCAACTGGGAAAAGAGCAAACTCGTGCCAACGCAGAGTATCTCTTTTCTCGGCATGGAGTTGGATTCGTCAACCAGACAGCACGCCTCACCCAGGAACGTGCTCAGTCGGTGCTGAACTGCCTCAAGACTTTATCAGGCAGGACGGCGGTCCCACTGAAACTCTTTCAGAGGCTCCTGGGGCATATGGCTGCAGCTGCGGCGATAGTTCCGCCGGTCTGCTCCATATGAGACCGCTTCAGCACTGGCTCCATGGCCGAGTCCCGAGGTGGGCGTGGAAACGCGGTACTCACCGGGTTCAGATTACACCGCCTGCCGCAGAACCTTCAGCCCGTGGACAGATCCTCGCTCCTTCGGGCAGGAGTGCCCCTGGAGCAGGTATCCAGGCATGCTGTGGTATTCACGGATGCCTCGGCCACCGGCTGGGGAGCCACGCACAACGGGCACGCAGTGTCAGGGGTGTGGACGGGTCCCCAACTGCGTTGGCATATCAATTGCCTCGAGTTGCTGGCAGTACGCCTTGCCTTGAGCCGCCTCAGAGGGCGCCTTCGGGGCAAGGACGTTCTGGTCCGTACGGACAACACTGCGACCGTTGCGTATATCAACCGGCAAGGCGGTTTACGCTCCCGTCGCATGTCGCAACTCGCCCGCCACCTCCTCCTCTGGAGTCAGAAGCATCTGAGGTCCCTTCATGCCATCCACATCCCAGGAGTGTTCAATCAGGCGGCCGACGAGCTGTCTCGAGCGGCACTTCCTGGGGAGTGGAGACTCCATCCCCAGGCGGTCCAGCTCATTTGGAGTCGGTTTGGAGTTGCTCAGGTAGACCTGTTCGCGTCTCCAGAAACCACCCACTGCCAGTGGTTCTATTCCCTGTCCGAGGCAACGCTCGGCACGGATGCACTGGCACACAGCTGGCCCCTGGGCCTGCGCAAATATGCGTTCCCCCCAGTGAGCCTGCTAGCACAGACACTGTGCAAGATCAGGGAGGACGAGGAGCAGGTCTTGTTAGTGGCTCCATATTGGTCCAACAGGACCTGGTTCCCGGAACTCATGCTCCTCGCGACAGCCCCTCCCTGGCCGATTCCTCTGAGGAAGGATCTGCTTTCTCAGAGACGGGGCACCCTCTGGCACCCGCGTCCAGACTTGTGGAAACTCCATGTGTGGTCCCTGGACGGGACGCGGAGGTTCTAGGTGATCTGCCCCAGGAGGTAGCTCTCACTATTGCTTCAGCACGAGCACCGTCCACAAGAAGGGCCTATGCGCTGAAGTGGAACCTGTTCGTCGAATGGTGTTCCTCTCACCGTGAGGACCCCCGGAGATGTTCGATCAGAGCCGTGCTTTCCTTTTGCAACAAGGGTTGGAGCGTAGGTTGTCCCCTCCACCCTTAAGGTTTATGTTGCTGCTATTTCCGCTCACCACGACCCGTAGAGGGAGGTCGGTGGGAAGCACGATCTGGTTATCAGGTTTCTTAGGGGGGCCAGGAGGTTAAACCCGCCTAGGCCTCCCTCCCTACCCTCTTGGGATTTGGCATTGGTGCTAAGAGCCCTACAAACTGCCCCCTTCGAGCCTTTGCAGTCAGTTGAGTTGAAGTTTCTCTATGAAAACCCTGCTCCTGACTGCGTTGGCCTCGATCAAGAGGGTGGGGGACCTGCAGGCATTTTCGGTCGACGAATCGTGCCTTGAGTTTGGGCCGGCTGACTCCAGTGCAACACTGAGGCCCCGGCCCGGCTATGTGCCCAAGGTTCCTACCACTCCCTTCAGGGACCAGGTAGTGAACCTGCAAGCGCTGCCCCTGGAGGAGGCAGACCCAGCCCTAGCTTTGCTCTGTCCTGTACGCGCACTGCGACAGTACGTGGATAGAACTCAGAGCTTCAGGACCTCAGAACAGCTCTTTGTCTGTTACGGAGGACAGCAGAAGGGGAAGGCTGTCTCCAAGCAGAGGATGGCCCACTGGATAGTGGATGCCATCACCTTGGCCTATGAAGCACAAGGTGTGCCCTACCCGCTCAGGTTGCGTGCTCACTCCACTAGGGGTGTCGCATCGTCCTGGGCGCTGGCTCGTGGTGCCTCGCTAGCAGACATCTGTAGAGCTGCGGGTTGGGCGACTCCTAACACGTTCGCTAGGTTTTATAGCCTGCGTGTCGAACCGGTTTCCTCCTGTGTTCTCACCTCAAACGGGTAGTGGCATTGAGAGGCCCGGCTCAGAGTCGGCTTGCGGCGTTCTTTCGCCTAATTCTCCAGAGAGTTCCTTAACCAGGCAAACCCTGTCGAGTCCTCCAGCACTCCGGCGTCCGGACGTGGCGGAGCGTCCGCGCCAGGCCTTTCAGCCAATGAATTCTTGAAATCTGATGTGAGGCTAGTGCCCATATGAGAGACCCTGCCGATCCCATATGTGTATTCCACGGTATGCTTATTAGAGCCATGTTTCCCCTGGCAGACCACGTTCTGCCATCTCTAGTGATGCAGCCTGTGCCATCTCAGAGACTTCCATGTGCAATAGGGCCCTCACGGGGTTACTTCACATGTCTAAATGCCACTTAACCCCTCTGGGAGGAGGTGACTCGCAGTGTGCCTCTTCCAAACGGAAGGGCATGCTTCCCAGTGTTCCAAGTCCTACTGTCTGGGTTGTCCAAGGAACAACAGTAGTTGACCTTCTCTGTATAGAGCCCGGTCCTATCGTCTGCCTTATAGGAAGGATCAAGAGGTCTACACAGGGCACTGGAAGGGCAGCTCCTGTGGCGTTTTGGTAGGGATCCCAATTGCCGGTCATCCGACGTGACTCGGAGTGACCGACTGAAAGGGAACGCCTCGGTTACGAGGTAACCCTCGCTCCCTGAAGAAGGAACGGAGACGCCACGCCACATCGCCACAGTCGCTGTACCACCGCTGAGCGGCCGGGTCACCGCTCGGCTCCTCAGCGAAAGCATGAATTATCGCGGTGCACCCGCTGCCTCTTATACTCACGCTGTGATCAGCGGCAGCTGGATGCACGATCGCATGCCAATGTCCATTGGCTCGCTTAGTTACACTGGCGGATTGGTCTCTCTGGCGAGATCCCAATCCGTCGGTCATCCGACATGACGTCTCCGTTCCCTTCTTCAGGGAACGAGGGTTACATACGTAACCGAGACGTTACTATGCAAAAATAAAATTTTTAGAAGAGTTAAAATAGTTTTCACAGAAGTGTTTGCTTTTGCAAGATGTGCGTGACGTTTTGCATGTTGTGTGTGTGTCAGCAGATAGACACAGGACACAGAGGTAAGTGCAGTAACGTGAACGGGTTTATTGACAATATGCAGAGGGGTAAGGAGATGAGCGGAAGGTCCATGTAAGCAGGTGGGGAATAGGGATGCCAATGGGGCCTTAACTGAGGGTTAATGTCCTTTTCCTATTTCCAGGGGATCCGGGAGGAACAGCGGCGCTTGGAGACGGTGGAGAGCTGGAGCGGTGGAGAGCAGGGAGAGGAACACAGGAACAACTGGTAAGTAGATCAAACAGGTAAGTGGGTCAGGTTAGTCAACACGGTAAGTTTGAGACCAGACAGTGAGTGAACGGGAGGAGTGCAGGGATATAGTGCTGTTGATGAGTGTTGACAGGTGGCGGTGATTAGTAATCCGGGGATTGGGATCTGGTGAGTGTAGTTAGTGGAGACTGCGGTGACTGAGGTGTCTCTCTGACAGTACCCCCCCCCTCCAGGGGCGGCTCCTGAAGCCCTATTACGGCGACGAGGTCGGCCACGGCCTCTGGGTGCGGGACGGTCAGGGTGGTTGTGGTGAAACTCTGTCCAGGGAAACAGAGGGGGTTGGTAGCCGAGTATGCACTGAAAAGGGGTGAGGCCGGTGGTGGTTTGCTTTAGGGAGTTTTGTGCATACTCGGCCCATGGGAGGAAGCGGTTGACGTGGGACCAGGGGCGGCGTGGAACGGGTAATGGTACTAACTTTCCGGTGGGTAAGTGACGGGGAGTTTTGGAGATGGCACAGACTGAGCATCCTCGAACGTACTGGGAGACATCCCGGGCCATCCGGGGCCACCAGTACCGAGCTTGGAGGAGCGAGAGAGTACGCTGGCTGCCTGGGTGTCCAGAAGCATGAAGGTAGCCCAGAAGGGTAGTTCTCAAGGATGTGGGCACGTAGGTCTTACCCTCTGGGCCTCCCAGCGGAGCGGGTTCAGTGATGGAAGCGAGGCGAATCTGTTCGTCCAGGGCCCACCGAATGGGGCTCACAAGGACGGCTGGAGGGAGTATGGGTTCAGGTGTTGATGGTTCGTCGGGGCCATGGAGGCGCGAGAGGGAATCCGCCTTGACATTCTTATCTCCAGGTCGATACGTGATCGTAAACTGGAACCGGGTGAAGAAGAGGGCCCAGCGAGCCTGCCGGGGGTTCAACCTCTTAGTACTTCGGAGATATTCCAGATATTCCAGGCAAAATGCCTCCTGGAGCTTCTTGTAGGCGGCTCGAGCTTCGGAGTTCCAGGACAGAGACTTGGGTTTCTGCCGGAGCATGGAAGTGAGGGGGGCTGAGAAGAAACTGAAGTTCAGAATGAACCTCCGGTAGAAATTTGCGAAGCCGAGGAATCGTTGAAGTTCCTTAACAGATTGAGGCTGGGGCCAGTCCCGGATGGCTTGGATGGCCTTCCCCTGGTCCAACTGGATCCCATCCGCACTGAGGATGTAGCCGAGGAACTGAATCGTGGGGCGGTGGAACTCGCACTTCTCAAGCTTCAGGTAGAGGTGGTGTTTCCTGAGTTGGTGTAGGACCTGCGTCACGTGCTGGCGATGTTCGGCCAAATTCCGGGAGAAGATCAAGATATCATCTATGTACACGATGACAAATCGGTGGAGGAACTCCCGGAACACCTCGTTCATAAACCCCTGAAAGACGGACGGCGAGTTGGAAAGGCCATACGGCATGATCCGATATTCGTAGTGGCCTGAGGGGGTAATGAACGCCGTCTTCCAATCGTCACCCTCCCGGATACGAACGAGGCTATAGGCGCTCCGCAGGTCCAGCTTCGAGAAGATGCGGGCCCCACGGAGTTCCTCGAGGGCGGCTGGGACCAGGGGAAGAGGATAGGGGAGCTTGACAGTGTGATCATTGAGGGTCCGGTAATCGATGCAGGGCCGCAAGCCTCCGTCCTTCTTGCCCACAAAGAAGAAGCTTGAGGCCGCAGGAGAGGTGGAAGGATGAATTAATTGCTGTTGGAGAGCCTCCTTAATGTAATCCTCCATCGCCTTGCGCTCCAGGATGGACAGGGGGTATACTCGACCCTTGGGGAGTATAGCTCCAGGCAGCAGGTCAATGGCACAATCCCATGGCCGATGCGGTGGTAACTTCGTGGCTGCCTGTTTGCTGAATACATCCTGGAATGCCATGTAGTCCGATGTGTGTGTTTTGTGGTTTTGTGTGTAGAGTTTTTAGAAATAGAGCCATAATTTCAAAAACTGTGTGTAAGCATTTTGAAAAAAAACAAACAAAAAAAGTAATTTTATAATTTGTAACAGTATGAAGTGTTTGCCAGCAAGTATTGCTCGCTGTCATGGAAACCGCATACATGTCCTTCTCGTAGCTATGTGAAAAAATCTCACTGTCTATAGACATAAAGTGTATAATTTGAGCACAGTTCTTTGATGGAGCTGATGATCTGATCAACCCGGGAAGAAGCTCGTTGTAGTCCCTACAAGCCAAATTTGTAGGTATTAAACTTACATAATTTTCAAAGACAATATCTCCGTTTGCATTGAACTTTCAGCATCGTAACTTTGCAGATATTGTTTATGCTCAAACAGCAACATTACACTCTAACTAAAGTTAAAAAAGTGAAATCACTATCAACCATCTCTTTAAGGAAATCGGGAGCTAAGAAAACATTCAGTCTTTAAAAAATGCGACAATGGTGTTGAATATGTTTGCCTTTCTCATAAGGCAAAAAATATAACTACCTGTTATCAATTATTCAGTTTAATTATTCAATCCCTTATGTACATGTAAGGGACTCTTTATTAACATACTGTACCATTACAATATTCTTAAAAATATATAGTTTAGTGGTAAAATTTGATGTTTAACAGCAAATAATTGATCAATCTTTACTTCTCTATTTTGCAGATGTTTTTATCCAAAGTGAGTTACATTCAGTGCACACAGTTTGTAATTTTTAATTCTTGCTTTTCCTGTGACTCAAACCCATGACCTATGAATATGCCACGCTCTACTGTTTAATGACAATGCTCATGACTTTCAATCCTTAATGTCTATCATTCCGACAAATTATTTGTTTAGAGGTATAATATGTTTTGACATTTGGTGATACTGTATGGTCTGTCCAAATGAAATCCTAGAACTGTCCCTGTTTTAACCCTCTGGTGCTCCTTATTTGGGAGTCACACTTGTGATCTTCATGGACACCTAAAATTCAACTTTTTTTCCCCCCAGTAAAATCAA
Source organism: Onychostoma macrolepis (assembly GCF_012432095.1). Classification (NCBI taxonomy): domain Eukaryota; kingdom Metazoa; phylum Chordata; class Actinopteri; order Cypriniformes; family Cyprinidae; genus Onychostoma; species Onychostoma macrolepis. The sequence goes on along the minus strand of NC_081167.1, from coordinate 1,304,051 downwards.
TGTAACATATTTTTGTTTAATAATATTTTTTTCTATTTATTTTGTATTTTGAGTGAATTTCATGGTACTAATTAATATTTATGCAATAATTATGATAAAATGTTCCGATTGAAAATAATACAATTCCAATTTTTGAAGCCAGATTAGTGCCATCTATTGGGAGTAAAATAAGAAAAGCATCTGCAATTGCAATTGAAATACAAAAATTAACAGGAATGTTTTATCAGAGCTTAATCCTTCTGGGTCCGATCTGATTTCAACCTCTTATTCAGTTTTCTGAGTTGTTATAGCTATATGGTTATAACCATACCAATTCATTTGAATGTTTGTGTATGTGTGTGTGAGTGTATGTTTATGTGTGTGTGTGAGTGGACATGTCTGTTTTGCACTCTTGATGCTTCAGAGTGTTACCCCTTCCTTGCTGTCCATTTTTTTTTTTTTTACTGCATTGTAGTTTAATTATTGCTTTTATTTTAGATATTTGCTGTGTTACAGTCACACCAGTTCATAAGTGTATGTGTACACGTGTGTGTGTGTGAGTGTGAAGTTAATGTGAAGTAGACTCCAGTGATTTATTATGAGTTACTAACAATAAATCTATGAAACAATAAATGGTTCAGAGGTGCCCACTTTTTTAAGGTACAAGGACAGTAAGTGGATGAACCTAATGTACTGTAGCTAGTAGTGGAATATGATGTACCTCCAGTTGAGTGAGGTTAGGCAAATTGTTGAAAGAGCCAGGCGAATATCAGCTCCCAATGCCCCACAGTTCTTAAGCTGTTTTGGAGACTTCTGTGCAAGGTCAGTGTCTTGCAGATTTTAGTTTCAACCCTAACCAAACAGACCTGCTTGTAATTTTCAATTAATCCTTAAAACGATAATTATTATTCAGGTGTGTGACAATTAGGGTTGAAATGAAAATGTGTCCAAGCAGAGTTTCCTATCCCTGTGTTAGGAGCATAGTAGCATAGTAGGGATCTCAAGATATGTCACAGGACTACACAACTGGCTGGCAGTAGCTAGCAAACAAGATGTGATGGGTTGTTCAGTTTTCCCCATCCTGTTCACAGATGTTTGAGGTTATCCTGATTGGTGCAAAACAGTTGCATGGATTTTGTAAAAGCTGGAGGAACCAATGACTTCAGAATGAAAAATCCAAGAGGGGATCATGTGACGCTTCGACAGCGATGCAAGCTTAGTCTTTGCTCTGCCCCCTTTGCCACATATTGTATGATCCTGTCAGTAAAATTTGAACCACTCTGCATTGGACACATCATGAGTGCTAAGGCAGACAAAGGGGATCGGAAAAGAGAGATTGAGCAATCGCCAATGAAGAAAAAATTCAGAGATTCCGCCATCTCCAGAGAAGACCTCGACGATGCTATTGCTAGCCATATTGAACTAGCATTTAAAGAACAGCAAAGCACTTTGAATTCGGTTGTGAATTCGGCAGTAAGAGATGCGATGGACTCTGTACTGATTCCAGCATTGCGCGATCTGCGTGAGGACATACAAGCGACCAACAAGTCTGTTAAAGAGCTAAGAGAGGAGTTTGAGGCCATAGCTACCGCGGCGAAGCAGACATGTGACCGCATTGATTATGTTCAAGCAGATGCACGTGAGGGCAGTCACGGACGTAAGAAATCAGCTGGAGCGACTCACAGAGAAGATGACAGATATGGAGGACAGGTGCAGGAGGAACAACGTACGACTGGTGGGGCTGCCAGAGGGGGCTGAGGGATCCGACACGGCTGGTTTCCTCAGAGTTAATCTTCCCAAGTGGATTCCTTCCTTGAGGGGCCGTGACATTGAGATTGACCGGGCACACCGCGTGTATGACGGAGGGAGAGGCTCCTCCGATAGACCGCACACTCTTATTTTTCGTGTACTGAGATGGCATGACAGATCAGATATTCTGAAGGGTGCTCAGCAGGCTTATCCGGTGAAATGCGCACAGAACAATGTCACACTACTATTTTTTCCCGACTTTAGTCCAGCTACAGCGATCAGGAGAATGGCATTTGGTCTGGTTTTGAAGAAGATGACAGCACTTGGCCTCCAGCCCTTCCTCATCTATCCGGCGGTACTTAAACTACGGCACAAAGAATGAACAGTGAAGAGGCCTGTCTAATGGGCAGAGGCAAATCATTCCATAATTTAGGAGCTGCCACAGCAAAGGCACGGTCCCCTCTAAGCTTACGCTTTGTTTTTGGCACCTTCAGGAACAGCTGATCAGCTGACCTGAGAGAACGGGTAGGCATATAAGGGTGTAGCAGCTCAGAAATATAAGGTGGAGCAAGCCCATTTAGGGATTTATAAACAAACAGAAGAATTTTAAATTGAATCCTAAAATGTACGGGCAGCCAGTGAAGTGAAGCTAATATGGGGGAAATGTGCTCATATTTACGTGTTCCAGTTAAAAGACGCGCTGCAGCGTTTTGCACCATCTGCATACGAGCAACAGAGGACCCACTAACCCCCACATACAATGCATTACAGTAATCAAGCCGAGTGGTTACAAAGGCATGGATTACTGTCTCAAAATTTTGCCTTGTAAGATATGGCTTTATTTTGGCCAACTGCCTCAGTTGGAAAAAACTTGATTTAACTACTGCCCTGATCTGACTGTCAAACTTAAAATCTGAGTCAATTTTCACCCCTAAATTAGTAATGGTTGGCTTGATGTACTGAGCCAAGGCACCCAAATCAACCAGAGGGGTCCCGGTGGTCCCACCAAAAACCATCACTTCTGTCTTGTCTTCATTAAAACTTAAAAAATTAAGAGCCATCCATGCCTTTATATCGTCAAGACACTCAAGTAACGGTCCAACAGTGTCATTCTTTCTAAGTGGCACATAAATCTGGCTATCATCCGCATAACAATGGAATGACAAGCCATGCTTCCTGATTATTGAACCAAGGGGGAGCAAATAAAGAGAAAAAAGGAGAGGGCCTAAAACTGAGCCCTGCGGTAACCCACAAGAGAGAGGAGCCGAAGAGGACACAAAGTCACCACAGCTAACACAGAAGGTCCGGCCTTTTAAATAGGACCTGAACCATTGGAGCGCTATGCCCTTGATGCCCACCCACTGCTCCAGACGAGAAATTAAGATTTCATGGTCCACAGTGTCAAATGCAGCAGTTAAATCAAGAAGCACCAGAATAACACAATCACCAGCATCCGTAGCTAAAAGAATATCATTAAAAACTTTTAGAAGTGCAGATTCTGTGCTGTGTAGAGTTTTAAAACCGGACTGGAAAACTTCAAGAATATTGTGATCTTTCAGATATGCCATTAATTGACTACAAACTATCTTTTCAAGGATTTTTGAAAGAAAAGGTAGCTTGGAAATAGGTCTAAAATTTGCAAGGTCTGTAGGATCCAGAGCAGGTTTTTTAATCAGAGGTTGGACTACTGCGTGTTTAAAAATTTCAGGGACCACACCTGATGACAAACTGCTATTAACAACTGCAAGAACAGATGGCCCTGCAGTAGGAAAACCTCCTTGACAAGTCGAGGAGGGACAGCATCATATGGAGAACCTGAGGGCTTCAGATGACCAACAATCTCATGTAATACTGAGAAAGTCACCGTCTCAAACTTGTCAAAGACAGCAGAGCAGAGGACAGGGACTGAAGGATCATAAGAAGGAGGTGAAATAAGAGCCCTGGTGGAAGTAACCTTATCAATAAAAAAGTGAAGAAAATTTTCACATACAACAGAGGAGGCATCAACACAGGACGTTATGGACATGTAGAACTGAATCAATAGTCTTAAACAAAACACGAGGCTTGTTACAGTTTGACAAAATAATTTCAGAGATATAATTTCTTTTAGCATCTTTCACAGTTTTCTGATAATGACGCCAGCAATCCCTTAGTATATGAAACGACACATGCAATTTGTCCTTTTTCCATTTGCGCTCAGCCCTACGGCACTCACGTCTGACAGCACGAACCGTGTCATTCATCCATGGCTCAAATTTAGGTTTTGGCTGCCTGATTTTCAAAGGAGCCACAGTATTCATAACAGTTTGCCAGGTAGAGTGCAACCATGAGCTAAGCGCCTCTGAATCATTGCATGTAGACTCCGGTATAGCATAGTTCTGACTGACAACTAATGCAAACTGAACAGCAGTGGAAGGGTTAATGATGCGACAGGGGCGAACAGCAGCGAGGTTCAACTGTATTACAGGCAAGAGCAATATCAAACAGTACAGGCATATGGTCAGAAAACCCTCGTCACATATCTCAAGGTTACGAACAGGTAAACCAAAAGATAAAACAAGATCGAGTGTGTGTCCGTTCATGTGTGGGGCCAGACACAGACTGCACCAAATTAAAAGAGTCAATGAGATATAAAAAATCCTTTGCCATTGGATTTTCAGGACAACACACATGGACATTAAAATCCCCAACAATAAGGACATGATCGTATTTAGGCATAATATCAGCCAGAAATGCAGAAAAGTCATTTATAAAGTCCTTATTGTATCTGGGAGGCCGATAGACCACTGCACACAGAATTTTGAAGGAACGACCCAGCTCAAATAAACTCAGTTCAAAGCTGCTAAACGAGGATGGTAGCAATAGTTGTTTACATTTGTAGGCATCCTTATAAACGATTGCTATTCCTCCTCCTCGCCCCGACGTTCGCGGGGAATTTAAATAGCAGCAATCATTCGGTAAGAGTTCAGAGAAAACACTGGACTCACCAACTGTCAGCCACGTCTCAGTCACACAGAGAAAGTCCAAACCCCTGGACGAGAAGAAGTCCTTTAGAATAAAAGTTTTATTCGCCAGCGATCTAGTGTTCACCAGCCCAATCCTGGTAGGAACTGCTGGCGGATCTGCGGTGCTGACTTTCAACGGAACCCGACATAGAGGCCGCAGGTCTCGCAGATTTACCCCGCGCCAGCGGGGTCGAGGAGAGCAGGGGGCACGGGGCTGGAACACCTCATCTGGGCCGACGACAGGTACCAGCCAGACGTCGATAGGGTCCAGCACTCGTCGAGAAATAGAAAGGCGGGGCACCGCTCGGTACTCAGTCCAGGAACCCATGGAAAAGAGCGCTAAGCCAGTCTTCACCCTCACCAGCCGACCACTGCGTTTTCCTCGATGACGGTGGCGCTTACGCCGGGGGTGTATAACGGGAAGGCGGCAGAGATAAGCTGGAATGCCCGATAGGAGCGGGGGCAATGTCTTTTGTCCAGCATAATCAAATTTTACTAAATCTTTGGCAGCATATCGAAAATCCAGAAGTGTTTGACGATCGTATACCAATAGAGACTCAACATTTTGAACAACAAGTGACACAAACAGCACAAAACCACACAACGCTTGTAGGACCAGACGGCAAGCCACACACACTGGCGCCATCTTGGATTTTCTTATATAATATATAATAAGAAGAAATGTTTCTTCATTTCAATAGTTACATCAAGAAGTTTGTAAACTTGTGTTTTCTTTCAGAATTTCTTTCGGAATTGTTTGAAAGAAATGCCAACAGATACCAGTGAAGTCCATCACCTTGGGCTAAAAACAGGAGAAGATGGGACTGGTTTATGGGAATTGTGAGACCAGTAGGTCAGGAGCAGGAAAAGTGGAGCAGGTTGTGAACAATGCAGTTTCAAGTCTGAAGGATCAAGGGTTTAGTAGGAAATTCCAGTCAATAAGAGCAGGCTTTGGAGTGGAAATGGCCCTCAAATGGTGGTTCCCTTACGAAAAATAAGTTTTTTCCAAGTGTGCTATTAGTATACTCCTTTTAAACTTAAAATAGGAAAGTATACTTTTAGTCTACTTTTTATGTACTTCTCAGAAATGGGCTTTATGTACTTCTCAGAAATATACTTAAAATGACATTTAAGTATACTTGACTTATACTTAGAAAAAGTCTAAATACAGTATATGTTCTCCTAGAATCTGTTTTCACTGTTATATGGTACGGGGCGCTAGTACACATCTTCTTTACAGAATTTCCAAAAAAACAAAAGTGTAGAAGAAACTGAAACAACAGATGCTTCCACTTGTAATCTAACACGATCATCTGACATAAAACAGCATCAAAACTGTGTAACATTATGGAATAAAATGTCACCAATGAAGAGGTAATAATGACTGTCGAGCTTTGGGGTGTTGATTGACTCCGTCTACATTTTGATTATCATTCTGAATCCAATTCATATTCTTTTTTCAGCTTTTTGTTCAAAATGTTGTTTATTTCTTTATTTTTTGTTTATGAAACTTACCCACATTCAAATGTTTAAAAAAAAAAAAAAGAATGCAAGAAGCTAGAATAAAATGTTTTTGTTTACAAGCAGATAATATGTTCTTTATTTTGTTGTTTTGTATATTCATATAACAAAATATATACAAATTAATACCTAAATAGGGACATAGTAGTACACTTAAAGTATGATGTAAAATTCACTTTAAAAAAATTATATTTAATTAGTAAACTATCAGTATACCTTTAAGTTCACTTTTAGTATAGTTGCAGTGCAAGCTAAAAACATTGATGTAAACTAGTTGTGTACTCAAAGTTTACTACTGTTATACTTAAAGTATACTTAAAAGTATACTTTTACATACTAGAAAGTGGGCCAATTTAGTCCCAATGTGTATTGAAATAGTACACTTACAAGTATACTACAAGTACACTGATATGTGTATACTTACTACATAAAGTACACTTAAAAATATACTTGAACTTTACTTAAGTATACTTAATAAAATAAACTTGAAGTGTACTACTTTTTGGTAAGGGTTAGCAGCCTCCAGTAATAAAAATAAATAAATTGTTTTTGATTAGAACAGTCAGAACAGTTGCAGAGAGGGCTCATCTGATAAGGTGGACATGTACCTCAGGCTAAGCTAAGTTTTCTATAAAAAAGCTACTGATCTCACCCTTCCAAGCCCAGGTAATTTTCCTCGGTGGTATGGCACAGAAGAAAAACTGTCCCCTCTGTGAGGCCCCTAGAGCAAATTTGAAGCTTATATTGGCTGGTTGCTTTGGGCCAGTTTAAATCCTAATCGGAGCGAGGGAACGGAGTAGAACCAGAGGGGGTACACAAGGCAAGTACAGGTGGTGACAGGTTCTGTGCTAATTAGCTGAGATTTTTTATATGTGCAGAGCACAGCTCCTTAAGTCTGACCCTGGAGGGCCACTGCCCTGTAGAGTTTAACTCCAAGCCTAAACAGAGACTCCTGTACAAGCTAATCAGGGTCTTGAGAGTTACAGGCTGGGTGAGTTTGATCATGGTTTGAGCTAAAATCTGTAGGGCAGTGGACCTCTAGGGCAGCATTTGAGGAACCCTGGTGTAAAGACAAAAGTCTTTACACATGGTTTGTTTCTTTTTAAAGAAAGTTCATAAAGTACGTTTACATGGGCAGTTTTAATCAAGCTATAATAAAGGTATTGGGATTTTAGCATATAGTCAAGCTATAGTTTTAGGGTGTACTCAAACCCAAGCATGATTTACAGATGAATTTGCATCTTTGCTCACCGACTATAATTCCCATTAATCAACAGGATGAGAATGAGACAGAGGCTGTCCATGAGAGGAAGAAGTAAAAATTAGCTGACTCGGTTGTCAGGTGCAGAGAGGTCTTGCTGGGAAGGGAAGAATGAGAGATAATGCAATAGTGTCAGGGAGACATCTTTGACCATTGTCCTACCACCAGGATAATTTCTGGGCTCAATGGGGAGAAATATCTATGAAGGATTGCTCCTATGAAGACTCACAGATGGACCGAAGGCAACGGTGCAATAGGTAATAATACATTTGTCTGCTGCCTGTGCATTTCATTTCTTTAAAAAATGGCTAGTAATGCATGGCAGTCAACCTTTATGGATGACCAAAATTTGTGAGAGCGCAGTTAACAGGATTCCACTAGAGGCCCTGATTTCATACATGGACCATTTGGGTCACAAAATCAGAGATGCTGTCTAGATGGCACCACATCTACACATCTGTCCATCAACAGGATATGCAGATGTAGATTAGGCTTTTTGTCACACAATAGAACCAGCCTTGTTAAAGCAACACAGAACCTGTTATATATTACGGTCAAAACCCATTTGGACTTTTGTATTTGTACAAACCAACTCGAGGGGTACACAGAAATGCATAGAACAAGAGCAGGAAACTTGAAAGAACAGTGTGATCATAGTGCAGTATGTTGATTGATAGGAGGTGAGATAACATGTTTACATTCCAAACTTAAGATGATGTTTGACTGATCAAAACCTTGTTGGTATTCCATTAATCAGGATGTCTTAACGAACAAATCATTAGATGCCACCAAGTCAGCTCATCACTGAAGTTACCATCCTTGACTGGCTTCTCAAAACATTCACTCCAGACTCAACCAGATCTGAGATGACACACAAGCAGACAATCCCCATTCAATGAACAATATGAGTGTAAAATAACTGATTGATGGTTAATTCAGGTTATGGTCCAAGAAACTGCAAGGATTTCATTCACCATTCTCTATTTACTAACCTCTCTCTCTGTGTGTGTGTGTGTGTGTGTGACTACCGGTTTCTACCCCTACATTATCAGGACATGCAGCTGTAAGTGATATAAGAGTGTGGTTCTCCGCTGAGTTAATTTCTTAGTTAAAAATCTGCCAGTCTTGTTACTGTGCTAACAACTAAGAATGTTCCAGATCCTGTGAAGATGGGCCCTCATTAAGGTCCTCTATAGCAGTGGTTCTCAACTGTGATCCTGGGGACCCACTGATCTGCATATTTTGTATGTCTTATTTCTTTGCCTTAGTTAAAATTCTTGATTCAGATCATCAGCTTGTTAAGAGAGATCCTTTTAAGACAGTGTGTCACATAAGGTAGACATATAGGCAGGGTTGTATTAATTAAAAAAAAATCATATATTATAACATAAATAGCATTTTGTAAGGAACTACTTGAAAATAATTTGTTTAATAATTTTAAATCTGCTCCTATAATCATATTCTGTGTAAAAAGGAATAAAAGTTGTTTGTGTTTTACTCTACCACTGTTCATTTCAGCTGGAAACCGCAGTAAACTGTATGCGTAGGTATGTGTTTTGAATTTTGAAAAAAGGCATGTTTTGCCAGTAAGCCTGTTGACATATAGAAAGGAGAGGGACAAATATAGAGAGAGTACCATCACATGTGCTCATGTACGACTAAATCTTGTGAATAAATGCCTCATTCATTCATTCATACAGTGCATTTGCCACTTGCAGATGTTTAATTGGCCTTATGACATTATCGATCAAATTTGGATCTTTTGACAAGAGGTTGTTGCACTATATAAAAAAAAAAAAAAAAAAAGTTTAAGTTGCAGAGCTCAACAATTCCTCCTCCTCTCAATAAAAGCATTTTATTGCCATAATGACTTATCCACGTCCTACACATTTTGGTAGACATTTGTATCAGAGCACCTCCACAATAGCATAATTCCTTAATCCTCCCAAAACCTGCTCAGCAGAGGTGAGCAGTGAGGTGACAGTGAGATGCATGACACTGGCTATTTACTGATAAGTCCCAGAGACACTGCACCAAAACAAAGCTTTTCCGACAAAAGGGAAAATGATCATGTTTTGTGCTTAAAGCATTACCAACATTATAAGTGAACCTCAAAGAACATTACATTAAATTAATAATAAAACAAAACACAGGTAGCAAACATTTAACAATAGTAAATGGAAGGTATGAAAGAAGAGAAAGTGTCACTTACTCGTGGTACAGTTTATCCTGTCACAGTCTAGATGGGGAAGAATAAATGACATGTAAATTCAGCCTTCAAAGTAATATCTGCAGATATTGAAGCACATAACCCACATCTCTGGGGACAGACACACAAGAACACCAATGATCCTGATGCTCGTGCATGCCATCGCATTCATCCAAATGTCCTGCTGTGAATTTGAACGCTTTCTAGGAATATTGTACAAATATTACTCTTATATTTTTTTAAGCCAAATAGGCAGCATTTAAGTGCCACTTTCCACAAATAGAGTAAAACTAGGGTCTAGAAGACTTTTTCTTTTACTTTCATCAAATGGTCAGTGAAAGGGTTTTAACCCTCCAAAAAAATTCAATTTTTTTCTCGTTTCTCTATATATCTACATTTGATTTGATTACTAATGGAAATGTATTTGACTAAGAATGGAAATGCCAAAGCATCATACCATTGGTCAGGCTGTGACAATGACTAGTAAACTGCCTAGTAATCCATATTTTTTTGTTATCGGCTGCTCACCCAAACTTTTCAGACCATGTTCTTAGAAAATTAAGATTCTCTGCAGTGCTATAGCATGTACTGTAGCACCTGGTTACATAAAGTTGGATTGTGGGTGGTTCATAAATTAGATGCAGACTTTTCGTAATGAAATAAAGTAAATTCCTTGATTAAAAGGTATGGAAGAATATCAGTTATACAATATCAAGAAAATCGGTTTCCAATGAAATCAGTATGCCTGTTTTTAGGTAGTGATTAATTGAGATATTTCATCCAAGTTCACTAGAAGCAGGGTCTCAGCCTAGTGTGCCATCAACCTCAGCAGAGAAGGGGCCACACACAATCAAAGACCAGAGCTGGCTCATCATGCGAGGAAATGCTCTTACTAAAGTAACACTGTTATGTATTAAACAAACAAAAAAACAACAAGAAAAAAGACTTATATTGACTTCTGTTGTATGGTTAAAAACACTGAGATATTTCTCAAAATATCTTTTTTTGTGTTCCACAAAATAAAAAACAAATAATAAAAAGTAAATTATGACAGACTTTTTGGTTGAACTATACAAATTCTAAAGCTCTGGCATAAATTAAGTTCTTCTTCATTCTTTGCTTAGAGGTAAAAAGAAGTTTGAAAAACCTGAGTTTGCATATATTTGGACACCTTCCACAATACTGTTTTAGAGGAGCATTTAAATACGCAATACTGTGACAATTCACTGAGCAAATTACTTGTTTTTGCATTTCTGTGTCCATATTAACAGGCTAACAACATTCACTTTGGGAGTGTGAACTGTGCAGAGTCACGCTGTCATTCAGGTACTAAAAACCAAATCTATAATAAATCCCAACCCCTTCTCATTCTCTATGCATCAATTACTGCTGCTTGTGCAAAAGCCCTATAAGCAGTGTTATCTTATTATATCTTATTATAATCTCATTAGAGTTATAATTAGATGACATTTATTATTTTGTGTGTGTGTGTGTGTGTACACACACACACACACACACACACATATATAAGAGAGTGTGTCAGTGGTTTTACAGTGATTCACACCCATATTTAAAAGCAGTTAAAACTTGATATATATTTGGACATAATCCATTGGCTCTATGGAACTGTAGTCAAGAGGAGCCTAGTCCCATTCCAGGAGATTTACCTTCCTGCAGAATTCAGCTCCTGGAGATTTTAATTCGCTGGTTCAGGTGTGTTTGATTAGGATTGGAACTGAATTTTGCAGTGAGGTTGATCTCCAGGAACAGGATTGGGCATCCCTTCTGCAGTCTGACGTGCACCTCTTAAACCAGCCCACAAACAGCCATGTAGGTCACAGCATAGAGGCTACAATCTAGGTCAGACACAGCAGTATAAATCAGCCTTTAGACATGGTAAACCTGTGGATAACTAAAGTGCACAGCTTTCCCCTGTGAATGTATTAATCAAAGTGAAAATAACAGAGCACAGAATGTTTATGCTCTGAGAAATGGCTGTTTTTCAGATGAGAAGGGCAACAAAGAGCATTCCCCTTTAACATAGAGCACAGCTGAGGTGTTTGAGTGTGTACGGAGAGCTGCAGACTCCGAGCATTGAAGGGCTCTGAGCATGTCCACCATAAAGACAACAGTGGTTTTCTGTGTGATGTGCTTTGAAGAGATGTTTAAGTGCATGACAGCAAAAAAAAAGGTTTTGTTTAAAGTTCATTGCAGGCTAGATATGAACAAGTTTGAGTACATTTGGTCACAGGTGTATGATAGAATGTGTTTAGCACTGATACCTAGATTAACCGTGAGCCGGACGTGACTTGTATCCAGCTCCAAACGGAGGGTGTCTGCAGAGTCTCGAGAAGTGGTTGCCATGAGAACACCATATGCCCGCTGGGAGCGAAACCGTAGTGAAACATCTTCAGCCTCTGTATGCATAGCTACAGATAACTGGACCTTCATGAACTTACTGCCATCGTAACTGAGAATGGTGGCATCTGCAGATGAGAGGCAAAAATTATACTATATCAATGTCATTAATCACAAAAAAAGTAAAAAAAAATAAAAAATTAAAAAATAAATTTCACCTTTTTTTAAATAAAATAAAATGAAATACATTTCCAGCCAAAAGTAGTTTATCAGGCCACAATGTAAGTGAAAATTATATTCACAGTCATTACAAATATTTGATGTTTAATTTATTCATATGCAAGTGAAACTGAAGCCCAGGGGTCTCCAACCCGGCTCTTGAAGAGCTACCTTCCTGATTCTGGTGTGTTTGATTGGGCTTTTAAGTTGAAGGACAGTAGCATTCCAGGAGCAGGGTTGACTACCCCTACACCTATAATGACCCGGTGTGCTGCGATCAGTTGAACAGGAGTAGTTTTCAGGACATACGCTGATCAGCCACAACATTGAAACCACCTGCCAAATATCGTGTTGGTCCCCCAAAACAGCTCTAATGTGTTAAGGCGTGGACTTCACAAGACTTCTGTTTGTGTCCTAAAGTATCTGACACTCAGACATTAGCAGCAGATCCTACAAGTCCTGCAAGTTGTGAGGTGGAGCCTCCATGGATTGGATTTGTTGGTCCAGCACATCTCATAAATGCTCAATCGGATTGAAATCTGGGGAATTTGTAGGCCAACGCAACACCTTGAACTCTTTGGGCCTGTTTACAATTGGCCACTTCATGCATTTTCTTTAATTGGACAATTATCCAATCACAAAAAGACGAGGTATGAATACCCTCCAACAAACACTTAAGACAGACTGTAATCCAATCACACAAACCACTTCAGGAGATGGTTTGAAATACATTTTAGATGCAACTGGGCAAGTGTAAATTTATCTGGTTATTGTAGTTACATATGTAAATTTTACTCTTCCCAAAACTGCAAAAAATAAAGGACTGAGACCACGTTAGACCAGCTCCTGGTAGCCAGATACCACAGCGCTACTGCAACATGCATCTCCACAGATATGGCCTGTCAGAGATGAGCAAACTGACACAAACAATGCACACATACCCGATCTAAAAGAAAAGGTGATTTGTCAGACCAGGCAACCGCTTTCCACTATGCTAATGTGCACAAAGTAGGTGCTTGCCCATTTGTCCTGCTTTCAACACATGAAACTGACTGTTCACTTGCTGCCTAATATATCAAACCCCTTGACAGGTGCCATTGTAACAATACAATCAATGTTATTCACTTCATCTGTAAGTTGTGGCTGATCTGTCAGTCCCGTCTTGTGTTTCCCCTCCTCTCGTGCCCATATTTGTTTTGTTCCAGTTCCTGTCATTATGAGTTATTTAGTCTCCAGCAGTGTTTGATTTGTTCCCCACCTGTTACAGTTTTCCTCGTTTGATTTCGTTCCGTTTATAAGCCCTGTGTTTCCGAGAGTTTGTCGCCCTAGCCTGCAGAGATCTCCCCTTCGTGGAGTTCGCCTGGGAGTTCTGCAGGCTCGCCACGGCGACGGCGTGGGAGGATGCCACCATCAACTCACTGTTCTGGATCGGGGCTAATTACCATTGCCCCGTGGACCTCCCAGACACCACAGGACTGAACTGGAGGGAAGGGATCCTCCGGTGTCTGGAGAGAGTCCAGCCCCGATCCAGAACCGCCGTCCGCGGCCCAAGCAAGCCCGCCGCCGTTCGCAGCCCACGCAAGCCAGCCGCCGTTCGCGGCCCACGTAAGCCCGCTGCCGTCCGCGGCTCTCCCTAGCCCGCCGTCAGCGGGGAAATTCACGCCGCCGTTCGCGGCCCATGCAAGCCCGCCGGCAGAGAGTGTGGCAAGCTCACCGGCAGAGAATATGGCAGGCCCGCCGACAGGGAGTACGGATATCCCCCAGGTACCCCTAGGGTTATTGGTGGAGTACGAGGGGATGTTGTGGACGCCGGTGCCTGCCCCTCGCAAGTGCCCGCCAGGGCCGGCTCCTCCTGCGTCTCCACTGGTCCTGTCCAGCACCGCGCTTCCAGAGCACCCCCCAGTGCCTGCGCCACGAAGGCGGCCCCAAGAGTCTCCGCTGGTCCCGTCCAGCACAGCGCTTCCAGAGCGCCCCCCAGTGCCTGCGCCACAAAGGCGTCCCCAAGAGTCTCCGCTGGTCCCGTCCAGCCCTGCGCTTCCAGAGCGCCCCCCAGTGCCTGCGCCACAAAGGCGCTCCCAAGAGTCCGCTTGCCCTGAACCCCAGCCAAAGACAACCTCTAATTTCCCCAGGAAAATTTGGGGGGGGGGTATTAGGGCTCCGGCCAGAGAGGCCGAGGTGGGGGCTGGGGCCGAGGTCTCGGAGGCAGATCCGCCATGGCATCCCGAGTCCCCTGATCCGCCATGGCCGCCGGACTCCCCTAACCCGCCATGGCATCCCAAGTCCCCTGATCCGCCATGGCCGCCGGACTCCCCTAACCCGCCATGGCATCCCAAGTCCCCTGACCCGCCATGGCATCCCGAGTCCCCTGATCCACCATGGCCGCCGGACTCCCCTAACCCGCCATGGCATCCCAAGTCCCCTGACCCGCCATGGCATCCCGAGTCCCCTGATCCACCATGGCCGCCGGACTCCCCTGATCCGCCATGGCTCCCGGAACGGGCGCCGCCCTGGAGGCCGTCTATGATGTCTCCTGGTCCCTAGAGGCCTCCAGAGCGCCCACCCCCCTCCCCGTTGGATGTTGCTAGGCGCGGGAAGCGCCTTCCGGGAGGGGGGAGTAATGTCAGTCCTGTCTTGTGTTTCCCCTCCTCTCGTGCCCATATTTGGTTTGTTCCTGTTCCTGTCATTATGAGTTCTTTAGTCTCCAGCCGTGTTTGATTTGTTCCCCACCTGTTACAGTTTTCCTCGTTTGATTTCGTTCCGTTTATAGGCCCTGTGTTTCCCTGTCGTCTTGTCAGCTGTTAATTGTCTAATTGTCTAATTGTCGTTTTGGATGTTCGATGTCTCCTGTGTTCCTGAGTTCGAAAATAAATCTATGTTTTGGTTATCCCTCGTCTCCTCGTTTCCCTGGCTCTAGAACATCCTGACATGATCCATTTATGTTTATCTAAAAATGTTATTCTTTTTTCAAAAAAGAAAACAATTGTATTCACTAATATGTCTCTATTTGTAGAAACTGCTGCACACTTTAAATTGATTTAAGATGAAAGGCATTTGATTGTGGGTGTTAAGAAACCTGTATCAAGTACATGGATAATTATGTAAATAATATAAATTATGTTAATCATTTTGAGACTAATGTCATCCCATAGGCAAAGTGGCTTCAATGGCAAAACAGAGATTAAAGTGTACAGAGCATGGATGTCAGGATCCTGACACTGAAAATCAAAAACTAGACAGGAACACACAAAACGTCCTGTCCCAAATAACAGCTACAACAATGAAACAAGAAACCTCCATCTTAATGAAACTGCTATATAATACAAAGTTTCTGCAATATTTAAGAAATATGAAGTGATAAGCATTTAAAACAAGTGTCAGCCTCACCTCTCTCACAGGAGCGACCAAGATTGCCCGTCCCAGAGCAGTCACACACATAACGGTTCCACCCTTCCCTGCAGATTCCATTGTTTTGGCAGGGGTTACTGAGACACTGCTTAGGAGCCTCTTTACTGCAGGAGGACTTTACGCCTGCTGCTTTCTGAACCTCAGCTATGCGGCGGATGTCTTTGCTCTGACCACTGATGAAGAAGTCACGGATGCAGCCTACATAACCAAAGTTGAGCAGAGCAGTCCACACCTCAGTAGGAAACACCATATCAGCCTTATTTTCTGGAAGTCCTCCGAGATACAGGCTTTCATCCAGGTCAAGAATCTCGCTGTTTCCTGGGGCTTGGTACGGTGTGCGAATTGTGTTGATAGAGATGGTACCTGGAATTCAACAATGCCAGAGAAAAATGTGAGACTGTGCAAAGTAAATCCTGTCATTTATTAGAGAATAAAGTACAAATAAGATGCCTGAAAACACTTCATATGAATACATATTCAAATGTATTCACAGTTGTAAAACATTATAATACACAACTCTAGTGTTAGGTAAGTTTTAAAATTAGGGTAAATGTGTAAATAAATAAATACATACATACATACAAGAGGTACAGGTTACACACCACCACCTCACCAATGACTGTTTCAAATCATATAGAGACTGAAATTACATGAAATATATATAGCACTTTCATGCTAAAAAGCAAATTCACACATTCATGATTATGTGTGACTAGATTATTGTAATGCACTACTGAGCGTATGTGCCACTGGTTTATTAAACCAAAATTTGGGATGCTCATATTGACCATTTGTCGCATGGTTAAAGAAAAATATGCTATACATATTTGTTAACTCAAGGGGGCATGTCGACACATGCAACCACGTGTACGTATTTCGCTGATCAAGTAAAAAGAAGTACTGTGTGGGACCATTTTGACAGAAAGGGTGATAAAGTGACTTGCAATTGTTATTATGTGGTATTAATAAATACAGCAGTAGTACAAATACATTGCAATATCACTTGCAAAGCAAATATCCACAAGCATTGTGTGATGAAGGACAACAAACTTTGCCCTCTATGTTATCAGGTAGAAGACGCGATGCACAGCAATCTAAGGAGATAACAGAGAGAATCTGTTCAATGGTAGTAAAATAAATTTTGCCCATCAGTGGTGAAGGTTTTCAAGAGCTATTCAGCTACATTGAGCCCAATTACGAAATCCCTTCAAGACGTACTATTACCCATAGATTTGAAGACTGTTTTGATGCACTTAAAACACAACTTGATAGCAGAAAGTTATCAGCCCTTGAGACTGACTGCTGGACGGCACTTACAACGTTCTGTCTGACTGAATGGTAACAAAGCTGCAAGATGCCAGAACCCTCGAGATGGCAGATAATGGGCAATGTGCAACCATCATAATGTCAACAGATTAAAACGTGTCAGTTTCCATTTACCCTATCACCTCCTAAACACACAGCTGATGAGAGATGAGGATGATGACCACAGAGTGACAGAGTTCAAGGCAAAGGTTCGGCAATACTTATTATTATTGTTATTATTATTTTCATTTTTCATTTGTATGTTTGCATTTTTTATTGGGTCATTTTTAATGTATAAGGTTATCAGCGCTGCAAATATCAAGCTTTGTAAAAATATTGGCTCTATGCAGCAGTTCCAAGGCAGCTGGGATGAGGGAATAAGGGTACTTTACAGTTATTTTGCTGAAGGACAGGATATCTATACAGAGCTGTAAGCCTCCATGCCTTTTAGCCACAAAGAAGAAGCTGGAAGCAGCAGGGATATGGATGGAACTGGATCACCTCTTCTACATATTCCTCCATGGCTTTCTGCTCTGGGAGGGAAAGTGGGTAAATTGGCACTGTCTCACCAGGTAGGAGGTTGATAGCGCAGTCCTGTGATCTGTGTGGTGATAAATAGGAGGCTCATTGCATCCTAGAAGTAGGAGTAGCAAGGGAGAATAACCATAGACTCTTGATTGTGGTGGGGTTTACAACCCATGGCGGAATTTCAGGTGACTTGGGAAAGAAAGTAACAGGAAAGGGCAGCTGAGTGTTTTACAAACCCAGGGTGCCCTAAGATGATGTCAAGCAGAGGATTTCTCCAAAACCAGTTTGTTCTCAGTTTGCAGGCAGACTACTTGCAGTTTAAAAGGACCAACATTGTATCAGAGAGTTCCTTTTCCCAAGGGTTTTCCAATTATTGAGTGGATCTTATACATGAATTCACAAGCCCTATTCCAGAGATGGAGGTTCTAGCAGAGCACTGCGAAAATTAAGTTACTGCATGGGCTCACTGCTCTGTATGGGCTCATTGCCTGATTTTAGAGTGCCAGAGAGAAGGCTGGCAGTGGAAAGACGTGGACTGCAGGGCTGGCGACTCACTGATACAGTTCTTCATCCGATTGGCAACCCTGGTGGAGAGTTGAATAAAGTGTTCAAACCCCATTGCATCATCATAGGCAGCAGATGGAATACAGAACTTTAAATCAAGTTGTTCTCTCACAGATAAGTCATTTGTTGGATGGCTAAATACCTCACGGAAGTGGGCGATGAAAACTTGGAACTGGGTGGCCAGGCTGGCTCGGCTCCCTGCCATTTCATTTCTGCCCAATGCAGCACTCTCCTGGTGAGCAGTGAGAGTATGAACAATACCTTTGCATGTTCAGTGGGAAAATTGCTGCGGCTACATCTCAAGGGCTAGTAAGAACTGTAGAAGGAAGCTAATACAGTCCTCCGCCAAGCCAGAGTAGGGTGCTGGATTGGCCATAGCACTGAATAAGAAGGTTCTGGGTGTGATGAGTGCATGGAGGAGGATGTCCACCAAGTCTCGAAATGGATCTGATGGTGATGTTCCTTCTGGGTTCATCGTTCATCGTGTTTGGTTTGGCCTTCTGGGGATATCTGACTCAAGAGAGAAGAATGATGTTGAACTCAGTGGTAGTTATTTTATTGAAAACAGCACAAACAAATGGAACAGGTGAGTATGTAGCTTTTTTTTCTTTCTAGAAATTTACTTTTATTAAACCAGAATGGTATTTGTAACATATATAGTTTTCACATTTTCACTCTGTTCCCTATTTTGCTTTGCCTGAGTTCTGTTCACTGTTCACTAGTTTGTTTCCATAGTTTCCTATGATTCCCTCATCTGTTTCCATAGTTGCTCATTAATTCATCATGTGTTCGTAATTCTGAATATTATCTGCCTGTGTATTTAAACCCTGAGTTTCTTCTGTTTATTGTTCGGTCACATTTCAGTTTATGTGGTTGTTATTTCTCCTGTGTTTCCCTGGATATTTCCTGAGCATTTTGAATTGTGAATAAAGACCAAAATGTAACAGATGATCAAACCTCCATAATGGAAATTCCTGCAGTTAGCCTCCTCTGCCTGGATCAAGAGCATCACTCCCTTGAGGACCATACGAGGGAATTTTTTAGATCCTGCATACCTGACGCCCTACCCAGACAGCTGCCTGGCAACGTGACAAAGGCTAAGCTGTTTGGAGAAGGTCCTCGAGTGAGCTTTGACACATTTGTGGAGTGGGTGCTGGTGAATTGGGGGTGGCCGTTCAACATCGGCCTCACAGAGAAAGAATTCAACTGCCCCACTCCTGATCCAGAGCCCAGCCAGCCATCACCCCACAGCATGAAGTGATTGCCTGAGCCCACCACAGACAAAGAGCCCAAGCCCACTGAAACACCCAAGCCAGCGCAAGACCAAGCCAATAAGCCTGAGTCTCAAGATGCATCTGAACAGGTGCACAAGCCAGCAACATCGCTCCTGCATCTCCGCTGGTTCCGCCAAGCTTAATATCTCTTACGTCTCCTGAGTTCTCACCCAGCCTCCCTCTCTCACCTCCTCTTCCAGAATCTGCTTGTTCCTCATCTCCACTGGCTCCTGCCATTCCCTCAGCTCATCCTCAGTCTGCTCCACCCTATTACGTGGATCCGGCTTGGGCCTTCCAGTCACCAGCTCTGCATAGGTGTGAGGATCCTCTGTCTCTGCTTCCAGCCTCCGAATCCCAGACTCCACCTCGGCCCTCTGACCCAACGGCTCCGCCTTGGCTCCCTGCTCCCTCATCTCCACCATGGACCATCATCCCACTGGTTCCAACTGGCTCCGCCTTGGTTAGTTGATGATTCAGCTCCTCCAGCGTTGCCTCGTTCCTCCTTCCCTCCGGCTCCACCTTTGTCTGCAGTCGCACCAGCTCTGCTGTGTCTTCCGGGTCCCCGTCTCAGCCTTAGTCACATGAGTCGTCAACTCCGCCTTGGCTCTCTGGACCCTTAGTGACACCCTGGCTCTTCTTCTCTCCGTCTCCACCCTGGGCTCCACCTCCATCAGCTCTGTCTGGATCAATCGGCCCCCTGGTGTCATCAGGGAGCCTCTATCCATATGCGAGAATCGTTTTTGTATGAGCACTCACTGTTCACTTTCACTTTTGATTTCACAATCACATGTACGCTCTTTAAAGGGAACACATCTTACAAGATAAGATATTTGTCAATGAGCTCAGGATCTGTTGAGCAGAAAATCTTCCACCATGGTCCCCCGTGGGTTAAAGGTTTGAAATTGTGCATAAATTGCACTCTACCCATGATAAACTGCGCGAGATGTCAAGTTTTGTGAAGGAGGGCCACTGGTAGGAAGCATTTGAGCTGTGCTTATTATGAATGTGCATAACAGTGACTGTAAAATATGCAATTTAGGTATGGAAATGACATTTGATATATGAGTTTTGATATATGGGATATGGTCATTGCGTTACTTTAAGCTGTTCTTTTGTTCATTGTTCAGTCACGTTTCATTTTATGTGGTTGCTATTTTTCCTGTGTTTCCCTGGATATTTCCTATAACTGTGAATAAAGGCTTTGTTTCTTCTTCTCCATTGTCATGTGTCTCGTTACAGCCACTGCAACGTAACAGTATTCTGAAGGGTTTTTTTTTTTTGGCTTTTCTTTTGATTTTACTCATTGGATAGTTTGCTGGTTCACTAAGTTATAGGAGGTGATCATACCAAATATTTTAGATAACATACTTTGGCTTAGGTATTTCAGAATGCTGTGCAATGAGATTGATGCACTGGTTAGTTCAGTTATCTAATTACACGATCTGTTGAGGCAAAGTCACATGAGTTTTTTGTTGTGCATCAAGGAATTTATTTGGTAAAAGTTTCCATAGCTGTTCATTTGCATGATTTCTTAGCCCAGCCAATCTATTCACAATGAAAGCATCCCAACTGTAATTTCCCAACAGACTGCTCCTGTGTCAGTCATATCTCACTCACAGCGTGAAGCCAAGGTAATGAAACAATTCATGTACAGTAATTATCAGCTTTCAAGACAGAGTGGAAAACACAGCTGGAGGCCAAATCTAATTTCAGTGTGACATTTCAAGGCCTTGGCCATGAGAAAATGCTAACAAATAGATGAAAATCAAAAAATATGCTGTCTTCAGCTACTATTCACAGTGTCTCTGTGTTGCAGGACAGTGAATCAGGAGCAAAGTAGAGAGGGGGAGTATTTGGTAACACTTTACAATACGGGTGCACAAATATGCATTAAATAATGCTTGACTAATGCACAGATAATCATGAGTTAATGTATAACTCATGATGAACTAAGCCATTTATTAACGATTACTGCATCAGCAACTAATGAACATTCGATATGATTCAAAGATTAAGTAATCAATAAATTGTTATCAGTTAAATGCGTCATAATATATTAATATATAATATATTACCTAATAATTTATTTTATTAACTAATGAAGTAAATTCATATGATAATTACCACATTGGGTCGAAGCCATGCCTTTAAACTTCCAGTTGTTTGCTTTAATTAATCATTAGCTAATGATTTGCTAAGGTATCATTATGTTATGACTTTACTTGTTGAGGCACATGCCTATTAACTAATTGTTAAGTAATATGTCCTTGTGGTTATAGATTTTGAATTAGTTAGTTAGTCATGTGCCTCAACAAGTAAAGGCACACCATAATCATACCCATGCAAATCATTAGCTAATGATTAATTAAAGCAGACAACTGAAAGTTGAAATGCATGCTTGAACCCATTGTGGTAATTAACATATTAATTTAAACTATTAGTTAATATAATATGTCATTATGGAATTAATACTTTATGACACATTTAACTAATAACAATGTATTGATTGCTTAATCTATGAATCATATAGAATGTTCATTTGTTGCTGATGCAGTAATTGTTAATAAATGGTTTAGTTCTTCATGAGTTACACATTAACTCATGATTATCTGTGCATTTGTTAAGCATGAATTAATGCATATTAGTGTCACCGTATTGTAAAGTGTTATCGAGTATTTTCTAACTACTCTGTCTACAGTGAGCGAAAAGTATAAAGCAAGAAGAAAACTAATCTTCTGTGGTGGGGCGATGCTCCAGAGTGTTCTGAAAAATCCGAACTGCACTGTGCATTCATGCAATTTGTTTTTGAACAGTACTTAATAACAGCTTATTGAAAATCCTTGTTTACTTCTTGAGCAGTATTTTTTTTTCTTTTGCTTCTTTAAGGTTTTATATATCTATATATATATATAGATATATATATATATATTGAACACATCACCATTTTTTCCAGTAAACATATTTCTAAAGGTGCTGTTGACATGAAATTTTCACCAGATGTCGGTAACAACCCAAGTAATCCATACATACAAATAAAACAAAACAAATAAGTTCAGAAATTAAATTATGTGTAATAAAATGGAATGACACAGGGAAAAAGTATTGAACTACTGAAATTTATTTAATACTTAGTACAAAAGCCTTTGTTGGTAATGACAGCTTCAAGACGCCTCCTGTTGGAGAAACTAGTCGCATGCATTACTCAGGTGTGATTTTGGCCCATTCTTCCACACAAACAGTCTTCAAATCTTGAAGGTTCTGTGGGCCTCTTCTATGAACTCTCATCTTTAGTTCTTATTTTCTATTGGATTCAAGTCAGGTGGTTGGCTGGGCCATTCTATCAGCTTTATTTTCTTTCTCTGAAACCGATCGAGAATTTCCTTGGCTGTGTGTTTGGGATCTTTGTCATGCTGAAATGTCCACCTTTGTTTCATCTTCATCATCCTGGTACTGTAGGTGTTGGGACTGAACTGAACCAGCTAATATTAATTTCCACTGACGAGGGGCAGGATTGTTTTCCTATTACTGACATACTTCAGCTGGTGTCTTGGCTTTCCATGCTTTTTGCACCTCACTTTCTTCATGTGTTCAATACTTTTTCCCTGTCATTCCATTTTATTACACATTACTTAATTTCTGAAATTATGTGTTTTGTTTTCTTTGTATGTATGGATCACTTGGGTTGTTACTGACATTGGTGAAAATTTCAAGTCAACAGTACCTTTAGAAATATATTTACTGAGAAAAATGGTGACGCATTCAATACTTATTTTGCCCGCTGTATATAGATATATATACTGTATATACAGTATATATATATATATATATATATATATATATGGAAAGATGGCAAATCAAAATAGTAGTTAATTTACTACTGATATTTCTGTTTCTTTTTTAGTGTACAGTAGTCAACATTTGAAGTGGATCAAAACCTTTCATCAAAGTTGTCCTAAAACGTAAAACCAAAATGTGTTCTTGTCTCAGGACAGCTTTGATTAACTTTTTTGATCCACTTCAAACGTTGACTACCATATATCTCTGTGCATATGTTTCTTCATTTAAGGCGTACAGGGCTCCACAGACCAAAAACAAACCATGCTTCTAACCACAGGTGGAGAGCTGTAGTTCCAACCACACAACCTTGTCATGTGATTTGTGAATGGCTGTTTGAACGGTAGTTTCAAGAAACACCAAATAACTGAACTATGTTTGTAACAATGGAATATGTGACCATAGCCAGCCAATGAAATGCACTCCTGTTACCAATGGTACAAAAGTCAGCAAAATGTTACCTGATCTGCCATCCCTCTGGAAGTCCACATGATACCACTCTCCATCGTTCACTTTTTTGTTCACAGCCAGTGTCTTGGTTGTGCCTGATCCCATATCCAGAAGCAGATACAAAAGACCATCCAGCATCTCAATGGCAAAGAAGTCTACCTTCTGTGTGAAAGGGCTCTTGGCCTCTTTTGTCTGTTGCTTTGGTTTCCCATGGCTAAAGAGGAGAAGTCCATTGGGCTCAGTGGTGCGGAAGTCAAAGGAAATAGAACCGGTTTTCTTAGTGTTCCATTTAGGAAGTGTGATGAAGGAATCTGGTGTCTCAAAAGTGATGGGATCTAATGTGGCGACATTCTCACACTTAAAGGCAACAACTCCGTGGATCTTCATTTTTGGGTCGCCTTTAAAGGCCAGTCTGGACAGCTCCAGCCGAACGTCATTGTTTTTATATGCAACCTATAAATATAAAACAATGTCAATTGAAGTCAAGTCACCTTTAATTATATAGCGTTTTTAACAATTCAGATTGTGTCAAAGCAACTTTCCAATATCAAAATAGGAAAATAGTGTGTCAATAATGTAAAATGACAAGATTAAACACTCAATTTTCAATTAAAGTCAGTTCATCATTGATTCAGTAATGTCATCGTCCAGCTCAGTTCAGTTTAAATAGTATCTGTGCAATCAAGTCGACGATATCACTGGAAATTAAGTGTCTCCAACTAAGCAAGCCAGAGGCGACAGCAGCAAGGAACCAGAACTCCATCGGTGACAGAATGGAGAAAAAACCCTTGGGAGAAACCAGGCTCAGTCGGGGTGCCAGTTCTCTTCTGAACAGAAATAATTTGAGACACTTTTGATCTAAACTGTGTTTGCAGAACCATTGCATCAATGGGGGGAAAGACTGATTTATATAATCATATAATGATTAATTACAAGCGATTTGTACCTGTTTTGTTCTGCAAACACAATTTGGACTATGTCTTTCTTCAAATGAATGAATCTATTAACATAGGACAAACAAAAGCTTCATAATGGTTTTTAAAGCTCTATAAAGCTTACTCTGTACATCTTATAACAGGTTCTTTACCTCCCTTAGACAGCCCATAAAGTTGTTGCTAACAGGTGATCCCGGCAGGTCGGCTGTACTAGGACTTCCTCCAACATAGAAAAAGTCATCAGATCCAAGCATGGTGTAGTCCTCTTGAGTATATCCTGTGGTGGTCAGTATTCCATCCACAGATATTGTTACCTAAAGAACAAACCACAGGAAAAAGGATATACAGATGCCAGTTTGCTACACTGTAAAAAGTGATAAGTTGACTTAACTTAAAAAAAAATTGAGGAAACCCGTTGCCTTAAAATTTTTAAGTAAATGATAATGAAAAAAAAATAAGTTAATTGAATTGTCAAGTTTACTCAACTTTTTTTTTTTTAATTATTATGTACTTAATAATTTTAAGGCAACAGGTTTCCTCAATTTTTTTAAGTTAAGTCAACTTATCACTTTTTACAGTGTACTGTCTACTGTTTGTAGATACACAATGCGTAATACTTAATAACGCAATGGGGAACCTGTAAGTGCTCACAACATCTGAAGCCCTATAGAATCACAGCAGTTAATTGGTTGATGGTACTGGTATGAATTTTTGATGGTATGAATGAGTGAGCTTTATACCAGCACCTTTATAGGCTAACCATCAGATTTTCTTATTTTCTGTGCATTATAGTTTCAGTTTGTTTTGTCTAGCCGCTCACCTTAAAGTGAGTTATTCCCCTTTCGAGTGACAAGATGATGTTCAGTGAGTTCTCCCTCAAAGCATGCACTTCATTGTTTGTGATGATATGCACAACATGTGTCTCCAAATCAGGATCTGGATGTTGAACTGACCACTGACCACTTTCCTTGTGAATAAGGCTTCCTTGGCACATTCTGATGCACAAACCTATGCAGTAACAGTGTAGCCAATGGAACTAGCCAATGGCCTACTGCATAGCTTTGTGCAACTTGCATAAAATCAATGGAACCAAGGGCACATTCATGCGGGTGCTGTTGTGCAGCTCCTTACGGGCCTCAGACCTTGTGACCACTCTCATGTTCCTCATTGACATTACACAGTGTCTTTGGGAACCAGGGTTACATTCAGTAAAACAGACATTTTCCCTCTATTTTCTTTAGACTAAAACCCATTTTTATGTCTCTTTTTCTTTGATATTTTGCATAAATTTGAAGGGATAGCTTTGAAGACTTAATTTACTCAAATGTAATCACGTGTTGATATATTAAACCGAAGAACGTGTTAGTAATGCTCCATAGCAACTTAAAATTAATTGACAGACACAAAAATGGTGTTAGTAACTAGGAAAGTCTTTTTTAGTATATTTGCTTGTAAGTAAATTAAAAGGAAACCATGCAACAGGGTTAAAATCTATTTGAAGCAGTGCCACAGTTTGGTGAAGAAATTAAAATCTTATGCCACTTTCTTTTTTGTGCATTCAGATAAAACTTTTTAAGTGAATTTTATGTGTATATAGAGTAGTGTCATATTCAATTATGATACCTAAAACATTTCAAAAAGTGGCACAAGAAGTGACTAGAGTAAAAAAAAAAAAAAAACAGAGTTAAAGACAAACATAGATTATGGATGAATTATCAGCACAGCATTTTGCAGACCATGCAGAGTGGGAGGGAATAGAACTGACTGTGGCAGCTAGGACATGTTTCAAACTACTGCTATGTAAAACGTTCGGGATGACAATTGGGGAAAAGGCTGCTGGAAAACTAAATTAAGCAGATTAAACAGAAAAAAATAAAATTTAAATAAATCTAAAAATAAATAAATAACCAACCAGTTCCAATGTTTTTTTTTTTATGTCTACAAATAAAGGAAAGATAATAAAAAAGAACATACAGCATACCCAAAATAAGAATCAATTAGAATAATATCTACCGAACAATGTAGTTTGTTTACCATAGCATGTCCAATGCCTGAGTGCTTTGTGGAAAAGGAGGAGAAAGGAAATGAAAAAGTGTGAATAGAATAATGATTGTTACTCGAACAAAATAAAGATATGATGATTACCAAGGTTAGTACGTAGTTTGTTAAAGATTAAGAAACAGTTGGTTAGTAGCATGACACATTCCATGAGCACCGTTAGTTTTACAAAGCATATTAGTAACTGCATAAAAACAAACAATAATTGATATGCTTAAACTGTATGTGATGGATTAGT
The DNA here is from genome assembly GCF_012432095.1 of Onychostoma macrolepis. Taxonomy (NCBI): domain Eukaryota; kingdom Metazoa; phylum Chordata; class Actinopteri; order Cypriniformes; family Cyprinidae; genus Onychostoma; species Onychostoma macrolepis. Next base: position 1,277,159 of record NC_081167.1, on the reverse strand, counting down.
GTTAGTATCTGACTTTAAGGTCCCACTTTATATTAAGTGGCCTTAACTACAATGTACTTGCATCAAAAAAATAAGTACAATGTATTGCAAAACACATTTTCTACTATTGGGGTGGGATAAGGGCAAGATTAGGGACAGGTTTGGTGGTATGGGTCGGTTTAAGAGTGGGTTAAGACATAAGGGATGGATCAACAGTTTAATTATAAATGTAGTTACAGAAATGAATTATAGATGTAATTACATGCAGTTATTTTTTTATTTTTTTTAAATATAAGTACAATGTAAAAACGTACACAAAAAGTGCATTGTACCAAATGATTAATTTAAATGTAAGTACATAGTAGTTAGGGCCACTTAATATAAAGTGCCCTTAACTCTAGATTCTAGATTAATAGTTGCTTGGTAATCATAAACAAGGCCTCTCGTGGATTATTGCTTTATTAAAATTAAGTGTCATTCATTTTCATTGTGTATACTTTGCTGTGTTTGTTTACTAACGATTTACTAACATCTTGTGGCAGCACAAACCATCTCTTAACACGCAGTGAAAAATTAGCTGAAGAGGTGCGGAAGGTTATTTTTGCGGCTGACCTTATTGCAAATGCATTTGTGCGAGTTTCACTTTCAGGTACAACATTTTATGGGAGGAGAGTATTTAAAAGAATAATTTTCCTAAGTTTTACTAGTGCTCAGTTTACTGTTATTTGCACCATTATGTAACGCCCCTCAAAAGACATGTCTTAACTCATTTTGATGTTAATTTGGTAGATTGTGCTAGTCATTATGAGATGGTTGCATCTTTGCTCTTTAATTTGGTTATTAAATCGCCCACAGAACTTTCCACTCCCATCAGCACTTTTATGGGATTGCTGTCTTGTGCTAATTTGCTCTGTTTAGTAAATCTGGCCCCATCTTTGCTATTTAGTTACTAATTTTAGAATAAAAAAAATGGACATCATGGTCCTGTTCCAAAACCTAGTGTACTGTCCAAATAGCCAGGTAATTTTATTATGGCGTCAAATCTATGCCATTAATAACCGAGCACACCACTTATGCTGGCGCGCGCGGTAAATCACTTCCGCGAGAGGAAAACAGATCTACAGGCGAGGAAATGGAAGCCCGCGAGCTAATTTCAAACACTCGCGCGCACGTCACTTGTCCTCTGCGCGCAATACAAGCCCTCGCGCGCACGTGATCATCCCCCACATCCTCGCGCTCGATCTTCTCTCACCTGCTCGCGCGAACACTTCTATTTTTGTCAGTCGTGGGGCGGGGCTTGCTGTTTTAATTGTTATCTCTAACGCCATTGGTTACTTCACCTTTTCCGGAAGTCAGCTGTGATTGGACGCCTGTGAAAAGGTGATCCATAATTCACATGTGACCTGAGACATGGCTTCATCAACAGACTAGATGCATGCAAGTTGTCATTTATTTATTTTATTTATTTTTTTATTTTTTTTATAAATATAAGTAGGATAAAGTGCAGAACCCTCTTACAATGAAAGAATATATTACCATCAACCCCTAAAATTTAACATAGTAATACAAAATATATTAAAAGGTTTATACAGCAACTCTTGCTTATTTATATGAACAAATAATTTATTTATTAATTTATGACATGGCTTCATCAACAGACCAGATGCAAGTTGTCATTTATTTTTTTTTATAAATATAACATGGCTGTTTTAATGAAAATGAATTGCATGCATTGTCAGTAGAATACACCATTAGAATAAAAGTTTATTAACATAAATTCTTCTGTTTACTAGTGATTACTAGTGATTACAATCTTGTGATGTTACAAAGATAAAACAGGACCATAAACCCTTTTTTATAGATTTTTAATGGCACGTTTCCACGGTTATTAGCATGGTAAATCTACCAAAAAGGTTATATTTTAAATTTTCATACAACATAAAGCTTGGGCTATATTAACTAAATAAAATAAAACTAATAGTCAACTTGTTGCTATATGCTGAATTAGTTGTAGTTCACCACTATATGCTTACCCAACCATATTTATATACAACCTCAAAAATGTGAGAAGTGTCCATTAAATAATTGTGAATAATAATAAGTGTTCCTGTGGCTCAGTGGTAGAGCATTGTGTTAGTAGCGCAAAAGGTCATGGGTTCAATTCCCACGGAACACACATACTGATAAAAAAGTAATAATAATGTATAACCTGAATGCACTGTAAGTTGCATTTAAAGCGTCTGCTAAATGCATAAATGCAAATTGTAAATGTACATGACTGTAAATCCCAAATTGGTTCAAAGGACCTTTGGATGAATAAATTATTTGTTCATATAAATAAGCAAGAGTAAACTTTTTTTGATTGGGGTTGATGGTAATATATTCTTTCATAGTAAGAGGGTTCTGCACTTTACCCTACTTATATTTCTAAAAAAAAAATTTACATGCTTACATGCATCTAGTCTGTTGATGAAGCCATGTCTCAGGTCACATGTGAATTATGGATCGCCTTTTCACAGGCGTCCAATCACAGCTGACTTCCGGAAAAGGTGAAGTAACCAATGGCGTTAGAGATAACAATTAAAACAGCAAGCCCCGCCCCACGACTGACAAAAATAGAAGTGTTCGCGCCAGCAGGTGAGAGAAGATCGAGCGCGAGGATGTGGGGGATGATCACGCGCGCGAGGGCTTGTATTGCGTGCAGAGGACAAGTGATGAGCGCGCGAGTGTTTGAAATTAGCTCGCAGGCTTCCGTTTCCTCGCGTGTAGATCTGTTTTCCTCTCGCGGAAGTGATTTACCACGCGTGCCAGCATAAGTGGTGCGCTCGGTTATTAATGGCATAGATTTGACGCCATATTATTTAAACCTAATTGCACCTCACAAATTAATGATTTGTAATGCATTACATACAGTGGATATAAAAAGTCTACACTCCGTTTGTAAAATTGCTGCTTTTAATGAATCCAAGTAAAACCATGTCAGATCTTTTTCCACATTTAATGTTCTATTGAAATCAACTAAATTCATGTAACAAGCAAATACAAACTTGTTGGGGGGGGGAGAAAATTCACACATCTCAACTAATACTGGATTGAACAACCTTTTGATTTTAAAATGATTTGATTTTTAACATTTTTAAATAAGACTATATCAACTTAGAACATCCTAATTTATCGATGTTTTACCACTCTTCCTTAATTGCAAAAGAGCTCCAGATTGTTCATATTGCAAAAGGATCTCTGTTCAGTTATACTTGATTTTTTTTAAACCATTGTTGCTGTATTTACTTTGTTGTTATCATTCTGAAAGTTGAAATTCCTATTTTTATCTTCAGGTTTTTAATGGAGGTCTGCAAGTTTTGTCAAAATATTCTGGTATTTGGGACTTTACGTGATTCCTGCTACACTGTAAAAAAATAATTCATAAAATAACAGAAAAAGTACTGGCAGCTCATTACACACAAAATTTCTGTTAACTCTAAGACACAATACAATGAAGTGTAAAAATCAAAATACCGGTAAAACACCTGTAAAAACTAAATATGGAAATATTTCTTCAAATTATACAGGAAATTGTGCCCTATTTTTAGATTGTTTTAGAGTGTATCTTGTCTACTGCCCCAGTTCCAACTGAAGAGAAGCAGCACCATAGCATGCTGTTTGAACCACACTACCTCGTAGCCCAGACATAGGAAGAAAACTGAATTTTTTTTGTCAAAGGCAGCAAGTGACCAGTACTTTCTAGAAATGCATGCGGCTCCTTAATGTTACTGCAAGTGTAGCAGAGGCCAGCAGGTAAAACCTCACTCCCCTGATCTCAAGAGGCGTTCTAGCGACTGACGCTAGAGGCCGTGGCCTTTAGCCTCCTTGTTAGAGCGCCCGCCTCCCACGTAAAAAAAAAAAATTAAACTCTTTACAATGAGATCCCAGCACACACTTTGTAAGCTTATTATTGAAGGCCATGTCTTTAGCAGTAAAATGAAACCAAGAATATGCTAAAGAAAATCCTACTGATCTTTATTCCGAGTTAATCAGAATCCCTTAAATCATGCCTGAATTATTATTATTGCTTTTCAGTAAGACTTTGAATGTGGTTAATTCCAAACAGAGTACCATGTCTTTTTTTTTTTTATAATAAGTGTGCATATTCATACAACAATATAATTTTAGGTTTTTATTTTTCCTTATTCCTTAAAAGTTTATCTTTGCTCCTTACGTGAATTTTAATGGTTTTATTATTGAACAAAATGATGGAAAAAGATCAAACATGATTTGAACAGCTGAAATTTTAACAGGGGTGTGCATTTTTTTCCCACAGCCATTAAGTGCATCTTTGTTAAAAATTACTCACAGATGCTATACCAATATTGCTTCTCGTGTGAAGTGCACTAGAAACCCAACCTGAATTACAGTTATGCCACTGTTGCCATGTTACTAAGATAAAACACCTAACACATATTGGGTGTACTGTGCTTGTCACAGTCCATTCTGCGGTTATTATAAAGGACGCATGTGCATGTTCCAATTTTGAGTGCAGATATGATGCCTAAACATGCCGTCTAAGCAACTCATTAGGTTTTGGAATGTCTCCAGGGAACAGTGCCTGAAATTGTTGTGGAAGGCCTAGAGGCAAGGTGTTGTTAAACGCACAGGCAAAAATATTCTCTTATTTCTTGTCCTATATAAAAAAAAAAAAGAAAAACTTTGGTCTGTTGCCATATTGTGCAGCGTTTACTATAAATAAGCAACTTATTAATAAACTATAAATTAGATTTTACAAGGGTAGCCAACCCTGCTCCTTGAGAAAGTCCTGTCCTGGAAAGTTGAACTGATCTAACCTGATCTGAACCAGCAAGCCAAGTAGATCAGGATTATTTGAAAATGACAGGTATTTACAGTAGCAAGGTTGGAACTGAAGACGGCAGGAAGATTGCTCTCCAAGTGCAGAGCTCACCCTGCTCTACTATTTAGCACACATGCCTGCAGACAATCATGCTCAGAAGACATTTCAAGATATACAAACGAGATAATAGGTTTATAAGTATGACCCTGCTTAAAAGAGGTGCTTTTGGCTCTTAGGAATTATTTATATGGTAATGTTAATACCATATAAAGTTATAATTTCACTTAATGTAACACTATATTGACTAAATCATTACTCTGTTTATCTGTTTGATGCCCTCTTAGCTCCTGTAGCTCTATTACCTGACGCAAATTCCTTGTTACTTTTACATCATGCCATTCATTGTCATTAAATTTCCCATTGACTGGTTCAACCAGAGCTTCAAACGCCCCAGAACCCAAATTTATGACGAGAGACACCGCTCCGTTTTTCAGCGCCAGGTTGACATAGTCAGCAGATTTTCCCGTGTGAAGCATCAGTCCATTTCTCTGGAGTGTTTTGAATGACAGCGTGATTTCATCGCTGCTGCTTTGGATCGGGTTCAGAGAAAGGTCATAGCAGAAGTATTCTGAACCTTTGAATGTTGCCACATATTCTTCCATTTCTGAAAACAAAAAAGAAAAAAGAAGAGTTAAAAACCTGACAAGGATGGATTCATCTCTAACCACGCTTCATCTAACCACACTCTGCACAGTTATTTTGACTATTGCACAAGCACACAGCAACAACAGAATATATAAATTATTTGGCTAGCACAAAGACGTGTACAGGTGACTGATGTTGGCCAGAGTGACCTGTAACCTTGAAAAAAAAACAATCTCTGAATTGCATGTTTACAACATCTATCTGTAGGAAACACTGTCTTATAGACAGTGCCTCTTCACCTATATGTCAGATATCTGCTCCTAAATGATGGCCACCACAGCCATCTTGTTCCTTCAGTTCCTGGTCCCCTTTCAAGGGTGCTCGTACTGCATAATTTCTTTGGGAACGCTTCTGCATATATATTTCTTCTTAAGGGAAGCAAAATAGAATTAAGTGGCTTGGATCTCCCGATGCTAAGACAGCAACTGTATTATGGGTATGCAACCAAATAATGCAGGGAGAAAACTTTATGTAGGGTCTGAGGACCATCATCCTCTCAAAGAGGGCTTCAGTCATGATGCTGCAGGGCTCAGGATAGCAGGCCCCTGCGAAGTGCCCTCAGGAGCTCAATCTGCCAACCCTACCAACTTTGGTATTTCAGGGCGCAGCGGTTTCTGGTTCAGTTTTTGGTCTAGTCTCTGCCTAGGAATGTTGCGGAAATTGGACATGGTTCTCTTCCCCCTTGTTTCAACAGGGTCCTGCCCACAGTGGTGGGTGCCGAGCTGTCTCTGGTAATGGAACAAGAGCTGTAGACTGTCTAAGAAAAGGAGTTCCTTCACCTGAGAGAGATCTGTGTCAACTAAATTTGGGTTAAGGCTGAACACCAAGAAAAGTGTGCTTTGTCCAATACAGAGGACTACTTATTTAAGCTTGGTAAAGGATTCGACAATGATGCAGGCAAGTCTGTCTCCTGCTCATATCAATTCAATCCTTGCAGTCATAAACTAGCTAAAGCTAGGAAAGTCACTCACTGTCAAACAGTTGTGGAGTCCGTTAGGTCTGATGGCAGCTGCATCCAACATGATACATTTTGGCATTCTGCATGATCAAGGTTGCGAGCAGGTGACTTTGTACCTTGTTTATGTGGAAGAAACTTCGGTTCCTATTCCAGGGTCTCTTGCTGAAAGCTCCTTGTCATCATGTAATGCTTATGACAGTCACATACTTCACAGGCTGGGGAGTGACCATGAGTGAGTGCTCAGCTCAGTGTCTGTGGAGGGGCCATCATCTTTCATGGCACATAAACTGACTGGAGATGATAGGTGTTTTTCTAGCTTTGAAGCACTTTCTCCCAGACCTGAGGGGTCATCATGTGCTTGTCCGCACAGACGACACATTGGTGGTCTCTTACATAAATCACCAGGGAAGTCTGTGGTTGCATCCACTTTACAAAGGGGCACATCAGATCCTTCTGATCCTTTATTATATGAAAATACTTTATTAATATGACACACTGTAAACAGAATATTTTACCTTTGGCAACACATTTTCAAATGAAGAATATATGGCATATAGGGATGACCATAATTAATGCTTGGTTAATAGTCAATTAATAATCAGTTAACCATTAACTGACAGTAAGAATTTTGACCAATTAACACTATCAGTTAAACAGGTAATTTTAAGAAACTGGTTACACATATCAGTCAATATTGCAAAAAATAAAATTAATTAATTTAAAAAAAAAAAAAGAATTAATTAAAAAAAAATTGCAATTTGTTACATTCAGAAATAATGCAAAATGCTGGTAAATAAAATTGAATGTTAACAAACTGTCATGTGTGGAGTCCCAAAAAGATGAAGGAAGGTGCAACAAAGTTCCAAAAACAAAAGTATTTATTAAATAAAACAGGTTCAGGTAGAGCAACAGCACCTGGTTTCTACTACTGCTACACTGATAACATGCCACTTTACTTTTCATTTCAACCAAACAATCCAATGGTAGCTGCATGGATCTAGGACTGCCAGTCGGATATGCATGGATGAAAGAACATGACCTCAACTTAATCTAGCAAAGACAAACATACTAGGGGGTAAAAGGGGGTGATATATATACAGTAATATTTTAGAAAATATATAACAGTGTTTATCTTAGCTCCTGCACTGGGTCACTGAACTCCAAGGTTTTTTTTTTATTTGTTTGTTTGTTTTTTCAAATGATTCTTAATCTGGACCTCCAAATGAGATCCACCATTCAGAGAAGTCACTGTTAAATCTGTGCTTTATGTATTTCCACAGTCTTTCCTTTTCCTTGGTGATGATTGTGGGTAATGTAGTTTCCTGCCGGGTAATCATCTGTTGATAATGCACTTAATCCAGCTTCCACACACTGTAATTTTCTAGTCTTATCGATGTTACCCACAAGACTGTCCAGATTCCTTTTTTTTCTTACCTGTGGAATTACTTACCGGTTTCATCTCTTAGGTGTAACTCCTCTGTATTACTCCAGTGTTCCTCTGTGTTTGTTCCAAATGCTCTATTGCCACTAATCTCCACCTGCATAGAAAGGACTGTTGTCACCAGTTAAGTGCATTTGATCTAGTGTTTCATTTACTTACCTGCACATATCCTGCACCACCTACCTTCCAATAAACCATGCAACGGAGTTTAGTTGCCTCTGCCTATTTGTAACATGATAGAAGACTACTCCCTTATGTTGAACTCAGAAGATATGGATTTTATCACTTTGGGATTTAACCCCATCAGCCACAACCAGGATGATCTTTTCCTTAAGGTACACATTTGTGAATTTTTACATCTGTCAAATGAAATAAATGATGAGGATAATATTCCAATTGGTTTATTCAGTGCTTGCATTAACAAACACTTCAGTTCCCTCAATGCTGCTTGCCAATGGTCATCGAGGGACACTGTCACTTTCTACAACTAGCTGTTAAACTGAATTGATCTTTATTTATAGTGGGAGAAGTGGAGTAGGACCTTGGTCACATCGATCCAGTTTCTACAAGGCCTCCACAGTTTACTTCTGTCTTTCCGAGGTCTTAGTCTCTGCTCCATTCCACCCGGGACTTCAGAATCAGCTTCAGCTCCAGAACCCATGACACAACCCTGCGTCATGACTGCCATGCCTCCCACAGACCACAAGCTCACCCTTATGCTTGCAACAAACAAGGACACATCCATCCTAAAGCCAACATCAAGGGTCAGGTCCATCCCAGAGCCTGTGCAAGTAGTCATAAGTCCAGTCATCCCGAGTCTGGTGGTCCTATGGCATGTGCTCATAGTGGTCATGGTCTCCAGCCCAGTAGTCTCAAGTCACTACACTACATTACAGAGACTGCACCGACTACAAAAAAAAAAAAAAAAAAAAAATCTTGTTTATTCACTGGTCTCACGGTAGTTTTGGCATAGTAAGGACTATTACATTAACCGTCTAAGGGTAAACACTTAATGGGATAGTTGGTAATAATTTGCAACAAAGAGAGAGAGTTTATAAAGTTTTGTAACAAATCCCACTGGAGGCAAGTTTTATGAACCCATGTGCAGTTTCAATCCATCCAACGTGAGCAAATACAAAACAAAGACACAAACATGAACAGACTTAACCATAGCATGAGCAGACTTGACCAAAACACTCACCAACAGCAGGTTACATACATTCAATACACAACAAACGAACATGGCAAATAAGAGGGCTTAAATACTAGACAAGGGGAACACATGACAAAACTGACCAATGAGAACATGACACATGCAACCAAGGAACCAACCAGAACATAATAGGCTTGTTCGAGATGAACTATACTAGCCTGCCACCGGCTGGCGAGAGTATCCGCTTTCATTTGGGGTGGAATTAAAAGCGGAGACGTCAAAATTTGCTCATTGTGACTCATTTTGCCAGCACAGGTCACATATGGCAAATCACAGAAATATAGCAAGTTAAAAAAAAAAGGTTTTCTTGTAAATAGTGGCTAAAAGGTGATTACTATACTATACGCTGAAATCCACGCCTACGCTCATATTTGTAAAAACTGTCTTTGACGTGGAAAATTGCTTAGCGTCACATCAGGGTCTGAGCAGACGTACGCTCTTTTTCTTGTCGGAGTACTGCAAGTTTTTGAAAATGTAAGCTGTTCTTGCAGCTTGCTGTTCTAAGTGAAAGAATTTGGATGATGACTGGTGATCTTTTACATGTTAATGACACAAAAAACTCAGACTTTTTGAACTGAAAAAGATCAAGCTCCATTGGAGTATTGTCAATCTGTCTGATTACTGGCGTGAGGGAATAAAAAAATTCCCTTCTTTTGGCAAAGAAGACACTGAGTTTAGATCCAAATGGGAAGCCATTTTGAATAAATGTTCACTAGATCTGATCCTGCTAATCATTGAATATAGCAAGAAAGAAAAAGAAGGGACACAAGAAAAACTGAATGAGATAAAAGTACAAATCTCTGGAATGAGTAATGATGACAACAAATTGCCATCTGAAAACAAATTGAAACATGATCTTGAGAAACTTACAGATTTGGTCAGACAACAGAAGATCAAGAAATTCAAGAGAGATGAAAACGATTACATAGATGATAGAGTCTAGAAGTGGAGAAAATCTAACTATAAAGACAGACAGAAGCAGAGATCTGTGTCCTTCAATCTTACCACTAGTGACGAAGAATCCACCTCTATTTCTAATATGTCTTCACCAGCTGCTTCTACCACGTCTGATTTTTTTAGACGAAAGACCCAAAAAATTCAATACAAAAAGAAGAAAACGAGGAGAGGCAGAAAACTGTCAAGGACAGAGACAACAACTGGGACAACAACCATGCATTTTCAGGGACCGGAACAAGAGCAGACAGTAATCAATTTATCAAAAACATCTCTAACCCCTGACTGTGTTAGTGTGTTGTCTAAAGGACTCTCTTTCTCTCCCACTTACCACACAAATGAGTTTAATACCAAGGTGGATCTATTTAGATTCTACCGAAGCCTCCACCTCAAAGTTTGATATTATCATAATAATCAGAGAAATGAGAGTACAGTCCGAAGATCTCCCTTTAAACCAAAATCATACTTTATGCCTCCAGTTTCGAATGCGACTTTGACTGCTTTTACAAAAAAGGTGGATTTTGACATTGAGAGACTGTTTCAATCATCAAATCCAAGAATCAGGGAGAATTTGACCAAATCACAAAAGTTGGCCATAGATCATTTGACAAAGAATGAGTCCATAATTATAAAACCCACTGACAAAGGGGGAGCTGTTGTGGTAATGGACAAAGATAAATATGTTGAAGAAGCCTTACGGCAATTGAACAATCAAGATTATTATCAACGGCTGTTGTCTAATCCAACTGACAACACAAAAGAGAGATTGAAAGAACTGTTTCTCATAGCCAAGGATACTGGGTGGATTTCAAAACAGGAGCATGATTTTCTCCTATGTCAACATCCTAGAATACCCACCTTTTACATGCTCCCAAAGGTTCATAAGTCTCTCGAATCTCCTCCGGGCAGGCCTATTATATCGTCTAATGGTTCTCTCACAGAGCCTGCCTCGCAGTTTATAGACTTTCAGGCTGAACAGCTTCCTTCCTATATACAGGATACTACTCATGTGTTGAAGGTCTTAAGTGACATGAGAATTCCAGATAACTGTTTTTTAGTCACATTAGATGTGGAGTCCCTGTACACAAATATTGCTCATGATGATGGACTGAAAGCTTTACAACATTTTCTAATGAATAGACCTATAGACTCGTTGCCTCCCTCTGAATTCATTATTCAGCTCACTGAATGGACACTTAAAAATAATGTTTTCCTTTTCCAAGACCTATTGTATATTCAGGTTCTGGGTACTGCAATGGGTGCATGCTTTGCCCCCAACTATGCTAACCTTTTTTTAGGCTTGTGGGAGAAGGACTTTGTCTATTCTAACAGCTATAGTGACAAGATAAAATGGTGGGGGAGGTATATTGATGATATTTTCCTGCTATGGAGTGGTTCTTATGAAGAACTGTTACAGTTTTATGATCATTTGAACAATAATGACAGAAATGTAAAACTATGCATGGAACATTCTAAAATGACCATTAATTTTTTAGATTTAACTATTTCTAATGGTAAAGATGGGAAGCTCCATACTACTGTGTATCGCAAAACAACAGATAGAAACACTATGTTGAAAGCAGATAGTTTCCATCCAAATTGGCTAAAAAATAATATACCTTTTGGCCAGTTCCAACGTCTTAGACGTATTTGCGATACCGACAATGAATATGAAGTGCAAGCTAAAGTCATGTCCAACCGGTTTTCACAAAGGGGCTATCCCACAGAAATTATACATGATGCTAATAGGAAAGCCCAGTCCATTCCTAGATCAGAGCTACTCCAGAAAAAGAAAAAAACGATCCTCCAAACAAAACCAGGCTTTTTTTGTTACAAAATATAGCTCTTTGGCCAATCCCATAAAAAGGATAATATATTCAAATTGGAATCTTATTAAGAGTGACTCTGTGCTTAGAGAAGTGTTTCCTGTACCTCCAAAAATTAGTTTTAAGAGGGCCCCTACATTACGCGATAGGTTAGTATCAAGTCATCTTCCTGCCAAAAAACTGATTACTTGGCTTCACAGACAATTAGAAGGTACTTACAAATGTGGGTTATGTAATCATTGTTCTAACATTAAAGAATGCAAACAATTCTGTGACTTTAAGACAAATAAGATGTATAACATAAAAGCATTCATTAATTGTAACACTACTTTTGTGGTATACAGATTATCATGCAAATGTGGATGTTTTTATGTAGGCCGGACCAAGAGACGTCTCAAAGACAGAGTATCGGAGCACAAAAATGCCATTAGGAAAGCCAATTTGGATTATCCTATGGCTAAACATTTCCAAAATGTGCACAATAGGCCTAACGGTTGAGGGTTTAGAAACGATCAAAAAGAACATTCGGGGTGGTTACCGATTAAAATTACTTTACAGGGAGAAACATTTTATATATATAATTTACAGGCCACAGTGTACCCTGGGTTGAATGAAGAAATAGATTTCAGTCCTTTCTTGTGACCATTCGCTCTCTTCCTCTCTCTCTTGCTCTCTATATGTGTATATGTATGTGTGTATATATATATATATATATATATATGTGTGTGTGTGTGTGTGTGTGTATGTAGGTATGTATGTGTATATGTATGTATATATTTGTTTGGGCTTAATTTGTAAGGTAGTCACTTAGTGCACTTTCCTTGTTTGTAGATATTTATGATGTATGCCATCTAGTGGACTATATATATATATATATATATATATATATATGTACATATGTATGTGAATATTCACAGCTAGCCACCTAGTGGATTGTTTTGGCATACTTCATGTGGTAATTTACCATGTCACTCAGGTTTTCTAATTAGTATATATACAAAAGGGGAAATTGTTTGTCTGGGAAGCACACCCTGAAGAAGGCTATTTGTGCCGCTACGCGTGGGTTGCCTTTTTCCCATGTCTTTTATATTTTCTAAAATGAAATAGCCATTAAAATAAAGGCTTTTTTTAAATAATTTTGAAGAAGAGTGCCTTGGATTTCCCTTTCTTAACTAGGAGTCGTTTACAAGGCAGAGAGCTGAAACCATTCATTTGCGCGCAAGTTCAAGATAATTTGCGATTCATAGATTTCACATCTGAAAGAGACGCGTACATGTGTTTTTTGTGCATATGTTCATTTTATGAATCACACGTATGCATATTTGAGAGATGATTGTAAGATCAATTTTAGGATGGTTTTTGTGCAACATTTTATAAATGAGGCCCCGGGTTCCAGAGTGTAAAAATGAAACACTCTGAAGAAAACGACAGTTCATGTGTACAGCCAATCCGTAACCTATTCGAGTTACATCACATTACAGCAAAAACAACAACAATGGCACACTACATGCTTGGGTTCATGCTGCAGAAGCTACTGAGCCTATTAGCTTTACTAAAGCAAAATCTTCTTGTGCGTTGTTGTTGGGTTTGTATAGAGTGCAAAAGGTTTATGCACATGCTCTCCAAGTCTTCTTCTCCATTTTTAGTGTATCTCTGTGGCAGAGTTTGAGTCGGTTTCAGTGGTTTTGTGTGTACGCAGATGTCTTGAGATGATGCCTTGTTGAGGTGGCCACAGTCTTCAGTCTGCTCACACTCCTCAGCATGATCACCCACACCTGTTGCCAATCAGCACCTCAGGCACTCTATTTAAACCCTCTCATTGGTTTTCATACAAATGCTATACAGACTCACCCATGTTAACTACCTGTGGATTCTTACCTTCTTACCTGTGATTATCCTCATTGTGGTTCCTTCATCTTGTTGCCTCTGTAATCGTCTCTATTGTTGTTTCTCCATCTGAAACGACTGTTACTCTCTGTGGTCACCTGTTCACTCACCTGCATTCCAGTTTACCATTATCATTCAGTAAACCCAGCTTCTGAGTTCATCACAGAAGACCTGACCCAACATGAAGTCAGCAGGATTTTCCTATGTCATCTTGATATTCCCCTACTCTCCATCCAACAAAATAGCCATCCTTTGTAAGACTATGTGAAGGTGTTCCTTGAGATTTGCCTCCAGGTGTCCTGGAATGATGGCAATCTCAATGTGTGTTTTTTGGAGTCGGGGTTTGGAGCTTTTAGATGATTATCTAGCTCAAGTGATGCCAGTGGGAGAGACCACCTGCACCCTGACACAGTATTTGGACTATGCCAGGGGTGGGCAAACTTTCTGACTCGAGGGCCACATCAAGTTTTTCACATTAAGTGAGGGGCAGCATAATATGTTTATGATTTTTATTTATTTTTTTATTCTAAATTGACACTCACTTATTACTATACTGTATGTATACTTGTACATACATGGCAGTTCTATTCTTGTACCATATCTACCTATTTTTTATGAGCACTTTATGACAATAGATAAGTTACATTGGTGTATCAATAGACTCTACAAGTCTATTGATGTGTAAGACACATTTTATCATTTCATTAAGAAATAATATAAAATAAACGAAACGTTTACAAACATTAGAAACATTTATATTCCCCACACTCCACAAAAAAATCCTGTAAATTTAGCAGTGTTCAGAATAGAAATAGAACAAAAATATAAGTAAAAAAACAAACACAAATTATAGTGGCATTCACTATAAACTAGGGGTGTCAACGTTAATGCATTAACGCATGCGATTAATCTAAAAATTGTAACACGTTAATATTTTTTTAACGCAAATTAATCATTTGATAAGGTTTGACCCCAACTTCAGAGAGGCGGTTGTAACATCACAAACAACGTGAGTTTCAGCAGAGCACATGTTAAGGCTTTTACACAGCAGAAATAAACATGACAACAGCCACTATAGATTATATAAGATAATAAACACACGATTCCGATAGGATATTTGTATGTGATTTTCTTGAGGTGATGTGTACATCTGAAATGCAAATTTGTGCAGCAATATAAAAGGCTATAAATAGAATATTTTAACAACAGTAAACGACCAAATTCCACATGTGATCGTAAAAAGGAAGTTATTACAAACACTCGATGGTGGTTTGAAGTGAGTTCTGAGTAAAAGTGTACTATTAATCTCATAAATTGTCTTATGAAGCATGATGCTAATATTAGCTCTAATGCAGCTGCAGAACAGGTCCAATTCTTCTTCATAATGCATTTTGTCATAATACTTCATGTAAGGTCACAAGAAAATGTTTTGTTGTATTTATTTAGATATACTTTTGATAATAGTTGGGTAAATGTATACTGGGATTGAAGCGATGTGGCTTGGTAAATGTTTTATTGCCAGTATAAAGGCTGATAATGGCTGAATAAAAACAAAAGAATAATGATAAAAGAATAATATGGATTATGTCTCATACCTGGCGGAAGTGTGAAAGGTTCTGTTTCCTTAAACTAGTTTGTCATACATTTCTTTATTTCAACACATTTACAGGTAAATCCTAGTATTTTAAATTTGTGATTAATCATGATTAATCACAGTCCATGACTGTGATTAACGCAATTACATTTTTTAATCAATTGACAGCACTACTATAAACATATCACTACTATAAACATCCCCCACAGCTTGGTGCTCGGATCCCCCGGCTCCACTACATGCCTCCAAGCCTGTGACTCCACCAAGGTCCGTCATCTTTTAGTCTCCACCAGGCTCCCCCATTCCTCCTGCTCCATCTTGGTCCATTGCTACCCTGGCTTCACCATGGACTTCTGGGCCCGTATTAATCAAGTTTCTCAAAGTGTCATTTTAGTTTTAATTCATGAATTTTACTCCTACTTTCAAACTTGAGTATAAAAGCATGTTATCAAATTTCTTAAAGCTAAGAATCACTTTTACTCTCCAAGTTATTTAAGACAGCTCGAGAGATCCCTCAAGTGGTTAGGAGTTGCCAGTAGGGGCTTTTTCTTATCAGCACTGGTTAATGTTGAGTTGAACTTGCCTTTTATAACATGTTTCCACTGTTCAACTAATTCAGCAAGCAGTAGCACTTCTTCCTCCCACCAGTTTGGTTTTCTTTTGGAATCCATGGTGGCTGATTATATCATAAAATATAGGCTATATATAGGCATGTCAGTTTATAGTTGTGCCGATAGACAATAGTATCGTGTCAGAGATATTATCTGTTGCTGATTCCTTTTATGATAGCAAGACTATTATTATTATTATTATTTATTGTCCGTCAAAAATACAGTAGGCACCTATCTTTAGTGATGCAGCGCGGAGATTCTTCAGAAACATGCTGCGGGGCGGCTGGTATAAACACAAGCATTGACTAGAGTGGTCGTGATCAGCTCCAGTGGCCGTGTTGGAGCCGTAAAGTGCCGCAGACGTGTGCAGTCAGTGTATTCATCATACAGCTTCGCTGATTATAATGGGAGTGTTTTTTAAAATGCATAATAATCATGCTAGACTGAAGCCAGTTATGATGTTCTTCGGTAATGTAAATGTTCTTTGCTCATTTGCTGTAGCTGTTTTTTTTTTGTTTTGTTTTTTAAACTGAGGAAATTATAATTAGTAACTTACAATGTTTCTATAAAAATGTTATCATGTTAAATACAAATTCAGTCATATTAAAAACATTAGGCTGCTTTTAGCCTTACACTAGAGTTGGTGCACTTTCCGGCAATGAAACTAGGTAGGCTAAGTTTAAATAATTGTAAAAATTATATCTCACAGGCTGACGATAAGATGATATGACAATTGAGCAAGCACATCGCCCAACACACTTGGTCAGTTAACAGCACACTGGTTTAAAATATGTAATTAACACATGGTGGTAATTTTGGTGGTAATATGCATATTGTCAAATATATTGTCAAATGTGTTGAATGTAAACTCTTCATGGGAATGTCACCATTCAATGTGAATTTATCTGAGAATATTATAAATGAGAAAATCTATTCAGTGATTGGACCATGTTATCATCCAAAATCCCATTTGTGGCACAGCAAAGTGTTGTGAATCATCTATAAGACTGACACTTAAGATTTAGTCCTACACTTCACCTAAATTATGACTGAGATGCTTGATAACTCACTTTTAAGTGCAGTTTTGAACCAAGATTTTTTTTTACACTTAAGTCAATTCCTAGCAGTGTTCTTAGCAGTGTTCTTGTAATTCTTAGAGGCTTGATAAATACGGGCCCTGCTCACTTATCTGCATTCCTGTTCTTACCATTCAATAATCCCTGCTTCTGAGTTCATTTTCTGTTTCTGCCTCTGAGTTACCATGACATAGCTCGGCATAGCATGGCATAACCTCCTGAGCCTTTTAGTATTAATTTTCCATACCCTACCTGCCTGCCAAAGGCATATTATTATTATTATATTTTTTTAAGTTAGCATACGCCTTCTAAGAACTGAGTCTGATTTGTATTTATTTTCAATAAAGGTTTACAACAGCAATCAAATTATTTTTATATAATCTAATGCCTATATGGCATTAGGGAACAAATCAAAAGCAAAACTTCCACTCTTAATTATTACTTCTTATATGACAAGCAAACTGAAAGACCAATGTGTCATCATTCAAAAAATGTTTGCTTAAGATTCATAGCTCTACTTGTAACTAATAATCCATATAGTCCATGGAAATACTGCAATAATAATTAATTTGTTTACACTGTCTCACTTGATGTGTTCTCAGTTAAACAGCTAATGTTGAATCAGAAATGATACACACACAAATACTGACATGCATGAATAAAAACAGGTATTTTCCAGCGTCAGTGTAATTGTTTACAGTCACTGTATTGTTCCAAATATAAGACAACCCTGATTATATGACAACCTCCCCTTTTTCAAGATGTACCTTTTCGGAAAAGGCTTTTTGAAGAAAAAATCTTGTCTTGACCTAATTAATCCAAAATATTAGTCCTAAACTACTTTTTGTTAATACAATTAAAAGGTCACACTTTATTTTAAGATCCAGTTCTTACTATTAACTCCTAATTACTGCTTATTAATAGATAGTAAGGTAGTTGTTAAATTTAGGTTTTAGGTAGGATTAGGGATCTACAGTATGGTAATGCAGAATATGTGCTTTATAAGTACTAATAAACTGCCAATATGCTAGCAATAAACATGCTAATAAGCAGATTGTTAATTGTGAGAATTGGTCCCTATACTAAAGGGTAACCAATTAAAACAATTAAGTTGGTATTATCCATCAGTCATTTAAAAATATACAAAATAACAGTGAAAATAAAGCAGCATTTTGGGGTTACAGAAACAACAGTTACCATGGTAAATACACAATAATAACATAAACTGTTAATGAAACATATGGAAATTGCTCCTGGTTAATAGAATGGACATCATACCTGCATGCAAATCCTTCCTAGATAGTACATGTTACGTAATTTATTGGTACTTTTTGGCAATTTCATCATTTACCAACATAACTATGAAGTTGCACGCTCATACTTTCTTTTGAGCTTTATTTATAATGAAGTGATATACAGCGTGCACCACCTCATTAGCACAAGCACAGCATAATGGCTGACAAGACAGGAAAGTTATTTTTCTGAGGTGAGAGAGACTTTACTTTGTAACAAGCTACAAAAATAAAGTTACTGTAGAATAATGACACTGACATACAGCCTGACAACATCTTATCTGACCGCAGATACTGAATCAGAATGGTGTGTATATCTCTGACTTTTTTCTCAGCTTTCAGGCATGTCTTCAAAATAAAAGTCTTGTATCATAAAAACATAGATGTTGTTTCTTTGACTGCACCAGTTGAGAAATACTGGGCTAGAAGGCAGTATCATAATAAACAGTAGTGGGTCGCTATTTGTATAGTGTATATGTATAACGTGTAGAAGTATAATTGACAAGTAAAAGTCTAGACCCTGAATATAAGATGACCTCATAATTTCCAAGAAAAAAACTAAACACTATCTTATATTCAGAACAATACAGTATTTCTGAGAAATAATGTATTTTGAGGAAGAGGATGAGCCAGCTATTTGTGTATTTGCAGTGTATGTTATGTAAGGTTATTGTATTTGTATGGTTATATAATTTTTTGTATATATAGAACCCCCTCGAAAATGAGATGCTATATCTCAGTGGGTTATCCTTTCAATCAATAAATTTAAATATTTACCCTTTATGGAAAAGAAACATGCCCATTCAGAGGAGAAATTTTGTAATGTGTGATTTGTTATGTGAATTACAAGTATTTTTGTGTTCTTCAGCAAATGATTGTTGGTGTATTTTTGTCCATCTAAAAACAAACCCATATATGAGTGATAGATGTGGTGTTGTGGGTTGGGTCTGTATGGGCCACCATTGTACAGATCCTGGAACTTCTGCTGGAGTAGAATAACATCTTATAATAGCACATTCAGAGGATCTGTAACTCTAGATCAAAAGGGGACATACTGTGCTACTGGTGCATATATACAGTCTTAATGATTGAATCATGAACAGCCCCAGTGACCAGCAACAACCCAACAATGAAGTCATTAAATAGGTCTTGAGAGGACAAGAAAGCAAAAGAGTGGAAAAGAAACAGAGGCCATACCTTGGTCGCCCATCATCAGGTGTGCCAGACCTTAAAGGAAAACAAGAGCACAGTCAGCAAAGAATATAGGCCTGAGTAAACTGGGACCATGTAATCAACAATGCTGGAGAATGCGATTAGGAAAAAAAAAACATTTATTTTCTTTTGTCTTGAATATACTGTATGTAGTCACAATTTGACAGAGATACAAAACTTGAATTGTATAAAAGCCACCCAAGATTGCATTATAGTGTTTTCCCCTAAGTAGCAGGTGTCAGTGGCGAGAGGTGACATTTTTAAACGGGTATGTTGAGTGCTAAGATAAAGATTCCCCCCTCCTCATTGGCTTAAAGGATGCACTCAAAGATGGAAACACCGTGGCAGATGTCAATTTAAAAGTATGCACATTTCCTACATTATTTGTAAATGAAATTCATCTCCAATCCTTCTTCTATAGGCTATCGTTTCAGGTTTATCCAAAGTTATTCGAATGCTATAAAAACATATAGCTGATTTTCCAAGTAAAAACTGCCAAATTATGTTTACACGTAGTTACGCTATGATACTGTACATAATATTCAGAGGGTGGGGAGAAGGGGGATTCCCCCCTTCTATACACTGTATATATCTGCATAGACTGAATGATTTTTTTTTTAATTCCCATGAACAGGAGTTAAAAAGTTCTTAAAAAGTCAAATAAAACCTCAGATCTTTACAACACAAAAAAGCACAAAAAATCCCAGTATTTTAAAATTTTTTCCCCCCAGTAAATAGGAGTTAAAACTCCCACCCAGGTAACACTACTCCAATAACAGACCAGGTAAATGGCAAAAATAATATCTTTAAAATATTGCCAAGTAACATGGCAAACAACAATAAAACCAGAGAAGGACTTCAGCTGTAAACGACAGAAGCATACGGAAAACATAGGTTAAAAAAAAAATGTGTTCAACATGTTCTGAGGATTTTGTTTCCTCTTCTTTTCCCTAATCTTTGTTATTTAAAATTTTATAGACCCTTTTCTGTTAGTAAACAATGTGACGTTTTTCTGTGGGCGGGGCTTAGCTGGAGGCAGAAAGATTCCACTGACCGCTTCACTAACGCTAGCTATGAAGTTTGTTTACCTTGTTTTTTAACAATGGCTGGAGAAAATCCAATTTTACCTGCATATGTAAGGTCACTCACTGTGCAGGACCATTATTGTTATTTAAATAAGTTAACTTTAACGGACAAAGTCAGATTGGCCGACCCTATGCTCATTGATGGACGATCTGACAGGATTACCTCCGACTGAGTGACTCGTTAGAGAAACCTAACGAGTAGTAAAGAGAAACTCACCTGTGTCTATCTAGTCATGAAGATGTACATTTCAACTTCAGCAGGCTATTTTTACAGCTAAACGTTACGTGAGAGTGAACTGCATGGGCCAAAATACAAAAAGTTAAACATTCAATGTGATGATATATTATTTGAAGATGTATGTAACTTATCATGGCCAAATAGTTATTTTAAAATATATACATCCTGTAAATTATGTAAGTTAAATTTACAATACTTTACATACAGTACATTTAAAGGAAGATGTGAATATTTTCTAGAAATAAAAATTCCAGAAATTAATTTTGAACTTTCTGTATTTGATTATTCTTTCTTACTAAGTTCTTAGAAAGTCCAGCCACTATCAATCACAACAATTACAGATGATTAAGCATATACATCGTCAGTTTGTTGTTTTACACACATGCACACAGACATTATTTCATAGTTGTGAGATGCATAATAAATCTTTAGACACGTAACAGAAACCATAATCCATAACAACAAAAGACAATACTTTATTTAACCTTTTCTGATAAGAAGTGTGCGCTGCAAACGCGAGCATTTCTGACGATCGTTTCTGTCCAGTCCGCTCGTTTTATCGCGTTTAAACACAGCTATTGTCGGTTTTTGTCTGCGAGTGGCAGCAGGTATGCGTTAAAATTTCAAATTGGAGCCTGTACTACATCGATTCTTGCATCCAACATCACAACAAGATGATATTTTAAGCTCCTTATGTAGCCGAATCTGCGCTGATTTGAATAGGCCGCCTCCAGTTTTCCGTTTGTTTTGCCTCCAGCTAGCGCTGTGACGTAATCGTGACGTTGGCGCAAAAAGGGTCTATATACATTTTTATAATTTTTATTTAGTTGTCTATTTAAGGCATTAAGTGCAAATAGCATATTTTCTTATGATAGATACTATTTACACTAAGTTCAAATAGCTGTATTTACACTGTTAAAAGATTTTCTGCTATTTATACTACTTATTGCAAATAGTGGCAATTATCTGCACCTCAGTATTGTAGTACATTATAAAACGCAATAATAACGTATTGAGTGTAAATTATAATTTTAATTCAAATTATTAAATGGATGCCACCTTATTGGGACAATAAACCCCTCCCTACCCCTACCCGATACTCTATTTTCAACTTTCTGATTATTTCCTTCATTTTTATTTAAAATAAATGCCTTTCCAATGCGATATGAGATTTGAAAAGGGAGGGAAAAGTTTGGCAAAAGGTGGGTTCGAACTTGGGTCGATCACATCAAAAAGCTTAATGTGTAATAACATGTGGAGCGCATATGAGAGGGCGGTTTCTGTGCGGAATGCCGTGATTGGTTTAATAACACTCACTGTGTGGATCATAGGGGTGGGCGATATGAGCTAAAATTCATATCACAATATTTTCCACTCTCCAGACGATATCGCGATATGAGGGGGAAAAAAATTGGAATCACATTTTAGTAGACCTTAGTTAAATTAGAGGTAAAATATGTATTTTAACCTTATATAACTAGAAAAAAAAAAAAAAAACATGATTTCAAGATCTAAGGCAAAAATAGAGTGGTCTGACTTTAGATGTGTGAAATTATGCTACATAAGACACCTGCACAAAAGAAAAACAGCAAATGGACTGAAAGAATATGCAAATTCACTCTCTGACAGCAGATGGCGCTTATTGCCTCAATTTAGCGTTGTAGTTTAGGTGAATAAAGGTGAATTACTGCTGTAAATAAAGCTGCTCTGCACTGCGCTTATGAACACGGAGGAAAGAGAAAAAGAAAATGCCATCTAAAGTTTTCTGAAGAGAGTTCCCTTCAGATACTTATTCATATTAACCTCCGAAAAGTCGATCGTGTGTTTGGAGCAAAAACTATCCGGTTCTGATTTATGTCCGATCAAGCGGTGCATCGCTCTCTCTCTGATGAGATCTCATCCATGTTTCAAATGTTTGTGAGTATATTTCATATTCTCTCGTGCTCCAAACATGAACCAGCACCTTGTTCGCGCTAGGGGTTGAACGACTTCTGATTTTTTAAAGTCGACTTTTATGTGAAGAAAGTCGATTCAAAGTCAACTAGTAGCTGATGACGTCATTAATGAACAAATAAGTCTGGAGCTGTGACAAACACATTATGGCATATGACACAGTGCCGCCCACATGGCTATTGCTCCTATAACAGCTTATTTTTATCAGTTCTTTTGTCTTTATATTCGTTATATTTCTCAGTTCTAAATCAGATACAGATAAAGTTGCACAGTAAAGATTACATTCATATGAATGCATTAGTGAGAGCGATTGCGTGTGTGAATTAATTCTACCTGGCAGCTACTCTCTACTAGTAATGAAGCTGTGGGATTTAGTTAATAAGAAATATATGCTTGAACTTTTCAGTTTCTAAGCTATTTTACTGAGAAATCGCAGAACGGTGTTGACAATACATTTCCGCGCTAAACGATTCTGTGCACGTGCGATCTGTGCGTGATGTACGCGCTACTGTCTGAAGCCTATGTGTGCGCGTTACAGAGCAGCAGCACATTATATTAGAATGGCGATTAACTGACCTGTACTATAAGCTGTTTAAAACATGCATTCTCCCGTTCAATTTCGAGCATCCAGTAATATAATCACACATGTCTTGTGGAGCGCTTTCAGAGTATGCATTTAATTGTCATTTTAACTGTTTGGAAACGGAGCATAAATGTGGAAGTCCTTCAGAGATTTCTTATACTGTTGCGCCCTCTATAGGACCAGCGACTAGTCGACGTCAAGCTTAAAGCGTCATGGCAGAGCATTAAAGTCGACTAGTTGGTGCAACCCCTAGTTCGCGCACATATCATGTCTTCTTCAAATTAAATCTGCGCAAATAAGGACGCTGATACGGCGGTACATCTGATCATGAATGCAATGACGCAATGGATTATTGTGATACACAGCAAACAATGATAGTGCCCGAAAATCCAAAGAAGTGTCAGTCCTCTGTCGTATGTGTCTTGTGTTCCCGCCTCTTGTGTCCTTTTTTGATTTGCTAACTGTCCTTGTTAAGTGTGATTATTAGTAAATTCCGTCCAGCTGTGTTTTAGTTATTATCTGTGATTATCCCTTTTATTTAAGACTGTATTTTGAGTTATCCTCGTCTCCTCGTTCCTCCCTGCTGTGTGCACCGTGACAAGAAGAGTAAACAAAAAGTAACGATGCCTTTATTCTTTCTGTTTTAAATATATTTTAATATTCATCTGCATGTATAATGAGCAGTGTTAATTTCCTTGTAATTTCCTTGTAATTTCATCATAATCTTCGTCAACGGCATTTTTTCACTGACGACAACGAGACGATAACGAACTAAAACTCTTTTTGAATGACAAAAATCATGACGTAAATTTATTGACATTTACGTCAACGAATAAAAACGAGACGAAAATGTTAGGAAGGGACGATTTGGGAAGAGATTCATTCAAAACGAATCTGCTGCATAGGAGGTTAGATGCGAACATATGAACCGGCGGGACATAAGCTAAAATACACTTGCTGCACGGCGCATAAAACGTTCAAAAATGTCAATATGTGGGAATAAGAGAAGAGCAGGCATATGGATAAATCTGACGACGCAAGAGAGAACTCAATTTGGTCTGGATTTCTGAGCGCAGACACTGAAGCATACACACACAGAAAGCACACACAGCACACGAGTACTCTTTCATGTCGCATGAACGTAGAAATACACACAAAATGATGTCGAAATGTCCGTTTTGACGAGTATTCACGTAAAGACAGTTGATTACGTCTTAAGTGAACATAAACAGTAGGGAGAACGTGTATCAGTACATTGCATCCATTGCTAGGGTGACCATACGTCGTGACCATACTCTTTTCCCCGGACATGTCCTCTTTTTGGGCCTAAAAAAATGCATCTGGCCGGGATTTTTAAATCGCCCAAAATGTCCTAGCCTGGTAATACCAAACTCTGCTACTTCGCTTTGCTTCGTAGACAGAGTCTGGAAGGGCATAATTGACAAGCGTTTACTTTCTCGTGGGGCGGGCGCTTGTCTGAAGTTTAAAATCATTGGTGTACCCGTAAGCCAATCACATAATTACATAAGGGTTGGTTATGACGTATGTAATCCGCCGGCTCAGCCGCCTCGAACTTCCGCTGTAAACACAGGTATGCGGAGAAAACAAAACCATCGGGCGAAATACCGGAATGAAGATGGCTGTGAACGACTTTTGCAGATTATGTGAAGTAAATCTACTCCTTGCCGAACTTTGGCCTCCCCAGTTTCTCGCTGAGGATCGGTAACAGTTGATAAATTAAACTTTTCCCAAAACCTGTCGGGAGTAGGGCCACAACATCACCTCCATTCAAAATGTGAACCAAACACTCTTCTTGTTCGGGCTTCGGTTGGCAAATGCCGGGAATATTCTCCACAACAGAGCGAATAGCATCCTGTGTCTCCATGTCCGCTATTGTTTTAGATTTCCCTCACCTAAACTACAATCTTAAATTCGGCGCTTAGCGTTTGCGTCACGGCTCTCAGCCCGCCCTCTGTTCGCTGGTTGGCCGGCTGCTGCGGAGCCGGAGATAATCTGGGAGATGGTTTGCTATATCAGACTGAGTACAGAAGCGAAATGAAATTGAGCGGAAGTACGAAGTCTGACGTAGTCAGGCTAAAAATGTCCGGGATTCAGCTTTTGTTTTCAGTCGGCATTCATTGTGTGCGTTTTTGTATTAGAGCCCTGCGCAGGGCTGTTTTCTGAATGCCACTCCAGCTGAATTTCTGACCATTACCGCCCGCTCACGCAAACATTATAATACTGCATATCATTGCGATCATGCGCACTCTGTTATAAAGGGAGCACATCTTACATCTTCAAATTAGCTGGGTCCCAGTCGGGCCCCAGATATCATGTCTCCAGTTGCAACTCCTCCCTTATGGGTCCCACATGGGTGTGTTGGCTGGGTCATATCTGCCTCCTGCAGCCTGTGTTGGATGCAGGGTTGCCAAATTCGCATTTTTTTACCCACATAATTGGGCTACTTTGAAGCTGTTGCGGCGGTTTTAGTTTTCCCTGGGTTAAATGTTTGAAATATTGCATAAAATGCATTTGTCTGAAATGTTTGTAGCTATTGAAATATTTGGCATTCTACCTATGATAAAACTGTGCAAGATGTTAAGTTTTGTGAAGGATGGCCACTGTTAGGACGCCTTTTAGCTGTGTTTATGATCAATCTGCATAAGGGTGACTGTAAAATATTTATTTTAGGTAAGGAATACGGTATGGTCACTGGGCTACTTTGGGGGCTTTTTAACACCCTTAAACTGACTTCAACTTGACTGAATCACTTTAGTAGCCCTAAAGATGAATCTAAATTGATTTATAGAAATAAATATGTCTGCTGAAAAAAATGAAGAATATGGTAAACAAGTTGTTATAAAGAATGTATAATTAGCCTATATAACCATTGGTATTTCATTAAAAAGAAGACCATGTTTTTGTTCTTTATGAGAAGTGGTTTTATTTAATTTTAACAAAGGCATGTTGTGTGTCACCGCAGTTAAATCGCAGTCTATAATCATAAAACCTTAATATCAAACCTATATAATGAGTTTGGAAATTTTAGAGAAATGCACTGTAACTAAACCCATTAGATATTAGCCGACTAAATTTACTGTAGATTTAGTCGACTAAAATCTTATGATAACTATTAACTAGACTAAAACTAAAAACAATTCAGATGACTAAAATTAAATGGCATTATAGTCAAAAGACTATGACTAAAACTGTGTTGTAGGTCTGTGTTTTATTGGTTGTTTTCTACATTCCCACTTTTCCACAATTTTACACGCCCATTTCTGGAGTCTTTTTCAGATCTAAGGTGTGAAAGACCAATGCTGAAACAGGGGGGGTTTATGACCCTTTAACAAGTGTCTTTTTTCAGTGTTGACTACCCCAATCACACGTTGATGGGCGTAGTTAGTGTCAATAGCCTCGGCCAACAGGGCAGGCTATTTGCACTTAGTGTAAATAGACACTCCGTTATTTTAATTTACCACTTCGGCATGTTGACAACGCATATCTTCAACATTGTCTATGACCAAAAATGTAAGATATGTTTTCAGTGGACTTTTAAAATTTGCTTTGCTTTAGAAAGCATGAAAATAGATCTGGCAGCAATAGCACATTTTTCCACTTGGGCGAGCGCTTCGCGGACAGCTTACCTTGCACATGAAATCACCCGCATGCCAGCAAATCTCTGAAAATGCACAACAATCCACTGGTTAAGTGTTCTTATGAACGGTGTGATGCAGGACTCCCTTATCCTTGGAATGACCTTGAGTGGCTGATTGCTTTTTAAAAATGTGGATGCGAAAATATGCGAAAAGACACCAATGCTCTTTTTTTGTAATAGTCCAACTATGAACTGTTTATAGTTGCCAAGCAACATAGAAACTTGCAAAATGTACATAGAATGTGCGGCACTGGTGTGTGTTTATCAGCAGCGACCTTGAACTTGTATATTATCCAGTCAGAAACAGTTCTGGATGAACACTCACAATTTATTTCCCTTATTAGGAAGAAAAAATACTGTATTTCTACTTACAGTATCTGTCAGCTCCTTAAGCTTTTGCGTGGATCTGCATGATATTTACATGAAAAATATAATTTACGGTTTGTGGTCTTCCATTCACTCGCCACCAGAGGTCACTTTTGCATTATTTTGACTCTCACACTACACAGACTGTTACATGTCACTCCAGACTACATTTCCCAGCAGCCATTTCACTAATCACACACTCACCTGAAACCAATCACACCCACTATATAACACCCACTCGGATCCTGATCAAGTTGCCGAGTATTGTCTAGCATTTATCGCTCTCCCAGTGATAGCTACTTTACAGAGCCCTTCCGTGTTTTCTGAGTCTAAGTCTAGTTTATCCAGTTTATTGCCTGAGTCATTTGTATCTTGATCCTAGCCTGTGCATCTCGTTTCTTGTCTGATCTCTGCCTGCCTGAAGTTTATAGCCTGCCTTGGATCTCTCTTTCTTGGATCTGCTCTTGTATCTTGCCCGTGCCATACCAGTTTTCAGTTGTTTGACCCTGCCTGTGTTTTGACCAAGTCTCTGTTTAATAAAAGCTTGCATATGGATCCGCACACCTCTCGTCTCATTTGCCCCATTACAGTATCATATAATGAAGCACAACTTATTACATTTAGATGTTAAAAGAGTACAGATATGAGATATATTACCTTTTCAAGTTTTGCCCCTAAGCAACAGACAAAGTACTTACCGACTTTTTGTTGTTGTTGTTCAAATGCTATGCATGATGCATGCTGTGCAGTCCTGAGTCATACTGACAGTAAACAGATGTCCTGTTCTACAAACATACAAAAATGTATGTTTTGTACAAATACTTTCATGAGACCAGGCTGATGACTGTGGTGTAATTATGTCAGATTTTATGTTTAATCAAAGATCTGGCTACATGAGTTATCTTCCTCCTTGTGCTCAAAGTGTCTCTGCCACCACAAACAACAATATGCTCTAGTTCACAGTGTGTATGAGAGTGTTTGATTTATCGGCAGCTCTCTCTATTTGATTCTCTTTTCTGATAAATTGTTTACTCCCCACAGGAGAAGGCAAGTCTCATCTCAACGGGGTGTCTTTTGAATCCAAAATCTGGCAATCTGTGGCTGCAAGGGTCAGGCCGAACGTACTTATTTAAGACTTATTTAGGAATCCTGTAGGATCCTTTTAAGATTGATTAGAATTCATGGTAACACAAATGCATCCATCTATTCTTCAAAGCTGCTTGTCCTCTCTAGGGTCGCCGGAATGCTGGAGACTATACATATGAAGAAGAAATAGCTGTGATAGTACCTGACCTGAACTAGATTAATTTACATGAATTCTGCTTTCTTCAAATATAAACATTTGAAGCATTGAGTAAAAGATAAAAGTATATAGATCATATAGATCTGATGGTGATGATCCGCTTCAAGTCGAACAAGCCTAATGATTCAATGGACCATTCATAAAGAACCATTTACTACTGAATGAATCAGCCATTTGAACGAATCAAATGAATGAATAAATGACTCGATGTCTTAATCATGAATACATTTACCACCACCTACTGTCAGTTTTAGTTATTATTTAGAGTATCATTTCATTAAAGAAATAATTTCGTATTTCCATTGTAATAATAATAAAATTAATAAAATTAATTATTAAAGGTATAGTTCACCCACCCAAAAATGACAATTGTGTCATCATTTACTCACCCTCATGGTCCAAAAGAGTATATGTAATCAATTTTATCAAACAAAATATTTCTTGCTGAAACTACTTTTTGTAATGTATGTTTGATACTTTACACAACAATGACTTTAAATTAGCTTTTTGGAAGTAATATCTCCAAATAATTTGCGGTTAATTAAATTAATTAATTAATTGCCACATCATGTAATTAATTAGATTAAAATTGTTAATCACATGTGTGTGTGTGTGTGTGTGTGTGTGTGTGTGTGTGTGTGCACTTGTACAGCTATCTTTGTGAGGGCCGGTTTGAGTTTTAGACCATCGGAGTGAGGACAATCTTGTAAAGTGAGGACATTTTGGCCGGTCCTCACTTTCTGGGACCCCTTTAAAGGCCTGTTTAGCCTGTAAAGGGTAGGTTTAGGCTAAGGGTTTGGGTGAGGTACTTAGTTCTGAAGGGTAGGGTTAGGGTAAGGAGCTAGAGATTGCATTGTGTCAATGTATGTCCTCACAAAGATAGCTATACAGAGTTGTGTGTGTGTGTGTGTGTGTGTGTGTGGGCATAAAATTCATCTGAAAGAGAGATGTTGGGTAAAGGTTGTATATAATATGATTTTTGATATCTAGAATTACAACGCAGAGCATCAAAGTAATTATTTTAGCAAAGAGATTGGTTTGTGTGAGATAGAGACAGTCTCCCAAATCCTTTAATCCTTATATCTGATCAAAGTAATGTAAAAGCTTTTAAATAATTTAATGGAGAGTTCAAATTTCAAATAAGCAGCATTCTGCTTTTAAAAAAATATATATACTAGATAAACAGACAAGCAGTTCAATGCCTCATCTTGTTTATTTATGTAAATATTGATCTAACTTACAGAATGTTTTCTCAGTTCTTAAAAAGTAAAATAAAACCTCAGATGTTTACAACACAAAAAAGCACACAAAATCTCACACAAAGGAATTTACTTCTGAGTCACCAATATTAACTAAAATATAAGCATAATTAACTAGTTTTCAAATTGACGACTGGTCATTTTACTAGGTATCCAGTAATTATTGAATATGTTATACTTACCGAAGAATAACAAACTACTGATCAACTACTAAGTTGTTACACATCACAAAATGAACACACACACACACAACAGTCTTGGCTGTGTACTACAAGACAATTGGCAATGGTCAATCTATGACAGATGAGACATGAATATGGTCATGCAGCCTAAGTTAGTACTTGGATTTGATACAGGCAAAGCATGACCTACCTAATGGTCCAAAGAACTCGCAAACCAACTGAATTCCTTAGAAGCTGTAAAATGATTTTGAGTTGTTTGGGGTCTTCTGATCACTTTATAATAAGACTCTGATTTCAGTCTTTATGATATAAAGGTAAACAACAATGACGTTGATACTGTCAACAGTACATGCATTACCTACTCTGTTCTTTACACACACACACACACAAAATAAAAGAAATATTAATTAGCTGTTAGTATATCATTACAAGCAAGAATGAAAGAAAGAAATCTGGTCAATATCTGTGAATGCATGTTATAAACATTTGAAACTCTGTCTATTGTTCTGAAGTTGCTGTAGAAATGAGTGCATGAATCATATTGTTTTAATGTCCTGGGCTGAAAATGGACCCCAATCCAGCCCTGAATCACTGTGTTATACATCATGATAAATAATGAAGAAATGTAACACAGAAACATATAAATTCTCAGAAACTGCTTGTAGCTTTGTGCTGTGCTGTTCCATTCTCTGATAGCACTCGTACATCTCTGAGACGTCTATTTGATGTCTGCATTTACATCTGCAAGACGTATTTTTTAGGCTGTTTGCTCATCTGCAATACGTCTATAGGACGTCTCCTTTTAGATGTCAAATAGACGTCTATTAGATGTCTTTAAGATGTTTATGATTTAGAATGTATGTAAAACTGACATCTTACAGATGTCTGTCAGATGTTTGTAGACAGCAGATGCTTTCCAGATCAACAGATCTTTAACAGACATCTTGCAGACGTACGTGTGCTATCTGGGTTCAGTCTGAAGGGGAATTAAAATCACATTCTGGAATTGTCAAATGTGTAACTTCAAACTGTTTTATGAAGATTACTATAAAAGTAAAACTTCATCGCACTGATTAATCTTTGTTAATGTTATGAGTGAGTGCAGTGAGTTTTGCATAGACAAACACTGAAACCGACATACAGAAGTCCTTAATTTGTCATCTTTACTTCCACATTCTTTTGACAAGCAGTTCAGTGAAGAAGAACAATTTAAATTTATAGACAGAAACATAAATTTAGAAACAGAAAACTTTCAACACAGAATTATCCTGATCTTCCATTTTGTTAAGCTATAGCAACTGTCAGTAAGTGTGATTTTAAAAAGTGGGGTAACACTTTGTTTTAAGCATCAATTCTCACTGTTAACTAGTTGGTTATTAGCATGCATATTATTAGCATATTGGCTGTTTATTAGTACTCATAAAGCACATATTAATTAGGGATGCAGTGATTCGATAATCAGTATCTGTATTGGTCAGACGAGACCGATCCAAATCCGATATTGTGCGTAAACTATTCTTTGTTATTGTGAAGCCCCACGAAAGGCACATAAATATTATAAAGCACCATAAAGTTATCATATGCATGCACTACATTTCAAGTGTTCTGAAGCCGTTCCATAGTTTAATGTGAGGTAAAGATGAATATTTAAGTTGTTAAATTCAAGTTCACGTAAACTGTTCTCTACGCTGCGGCTGTCTGTCATCCTCCAATCAGCATTCAAACTGCACATTGCATTCAGTTACGACAGTCAAGACGATGAAACTCTCACCAAGAGCAGAGTAACTGACATTTAAAACTGTTAAAAGAAAAGGCTCAATTAACTATCTCACAGATATAATATACTATGCATCAGTATCTTTTCGCTTTGTGTTTTGAACTTTTCTATGCAGAGTGCTGTGCGCTGTGACTCCGTGTTGCTTCAAGGGCATCATTCTGCGCACGGGATGCTCATAAACGCTTTGTGTTGCTCTGTATTGGAGTCTTTTTATATTATAATACTTTTGCACAATGAAAGATTAAAAAATGAAATTAAAGATTAATAGCCTTTCTTTTTCTGTCCTATCTATCATATGTTGCTGCCTTCATGAGAATTGGTCCCCAAACTAAACTGTGACCAAAAACAAAAGTGACAGTGAAGTTCCATAAAACATATGCCATGACGTGATATTGGTAACAGAGACTTTCCCATCGATACACAACCTTAAGCCAAGGTAGTAAAAAATAACTGTTTTATATTTTATAAGAAAATGCAATTAGTGTTAAGTATAAGACTCACTTCCCTGATATTGGATATGGCTTGAAGATTTTAGATTTATTTGTATTCTAAGAACATTTTCAGAGAAGTTCCCCCACACGGAACTCGAGCTGCATCGAAACTCTATGGGAGCACCTTACCGTAAAGCAGTAAGCTTCTGCTCTTCAGTAGCGCGTTGTGTGTGTCTGTGTTCAAGCATTACTAGTGAGTCAGTTTGCCTCTGTTAGTGAGATATTCAAATGTCTAAGTGTAAAAAAAACAAACCGTCAAGCAAGCGGCGCTTCAAGTGTAATTTTCCCTTAAGATCGCCCTTACGTTTCCCTTACAATTAAGGGCGTTGCATAAAATATACCTTAAATGACATTAAGGCTTTCTTTAGGTGAAACGTCATAAACCCTTAGAATTTCTCTTAAGTGTCCCTTAAAGCCCATTAAGTGTTGCATAAAGTCCCTTAACTGTCATTTCCCTAAGTATACCGTAAGGTATGGAAAATGTCACCTTAAGTGTTACACAGCGAGCAGATTCAATCCTAAAGTCTTCTGCAAGACACAATCGGCCGATTTATAACAGATTTTAATTTAGGCATTTATTCACATTTATCGAATTACATACAGCTAATAGCTCAAACGTGAATGCGTCATGTGATAACACATTTATATTCTATAATATTTTATTCCTGGATTTTCCTACATATTACCTGGGAGATGACTTGAAAAACACACATGAAAAATATATTTTTGCAATCGTGTGTTTATTGTGTTTACATTTCTGCTTTTTATTCAGTTTAGCTGCAGCGATCGCTGCTGTATTCCATCATAAGATACTTCTATGTGAATGTGTCTGGATTGGACTTTCAGCTCGACAGCGCCTACCGGCTTCAAGTATGAATGAAAAATACACTGCATAGGAGTGTTTAGCGCTTCATAATGTTCACATCACCTCGTTTTGGATATGAATAAAATGACTCTTGTCTCTTTGCATTTAAATATAGATTTATTCACATTAGTCCCTGAAAATGTTATGTTTCTGTGAAAACACCACATTTACATTACTGCATTACTGCATTTACATTACACTTCATTAACAAATAACGTGTCCATGGCAACAGTAGATTTTTTTTAAAACGGCAAAACCTGGGTTGCTGTCGTGAAATACTAAGGGAATGGTTTAAGGGATTGTATGCAACACCCTTAAGTCATTCCCTTAGGTAAGGGGAAATCATGCCTTAAGTGTCATACTTAAGGGAAAACTTAAGGTGCTTTATGCAACTGGGCCCTGGGCCTTCCTTTCTTTCCCGACCTCCACACTTGAGGTATCAAGGTCGTGGAACATGCCATATCCATCCCAGCTCTTCAGCCGTAGTGTCTCTATCTACTCAAACATTATAGGGCTGAGTGAGCAGGGATATGGGGCGATGTCCCAGGTGGAACAGAGGCTTGTCAGTTATCTGTACCCTGATTATGCATCATCCCTGAAGGCCCCGAGCTTTTCCACTAAGCTGCTTAAAGCTACATCAGCACTGGTGGGTAAAGTTTATATGGCAGCAGGTCAGGCTGCACACTATAGCTGTATTCCAGGCATACCAAGCTGACCTGCTTAAGGACCTGGATGAGGGCGAGGAGATAGATTCCGATGCAGTTGCGTCGGGCCACAGATCTCTCTCCATGCTACCAAGGAGACGGCCAGAGCCATTGGCAATTCTATGGCAGCCTTGGTAGCCACAGAGAGACATCTATGATTGAATCTGTCCGAGTTGCAAGATAAGGACAGATTCTTCCTCCTGGACGCTCCGCTTTTACCTTCTGGCATCTTCGGCAATGCAAAAAACACTCTTGTTGAGAGGTTTCAGGAGGCGAGGAAGCAGACGGCAGAATTCCAGCGCTTTGTCCCTCATCGCTCCCAGGTCCCCCCGGCTGCTGGGTCATCCAGCTCCTTGTACCACCTAGCCCAGAAGCAGAGCGTAGTTTTGTGTACTCCCCTGCAGAAAGACTGGGAGTTGACATGCTCTCTCTGTCGGGGACCTCCGGTACTTCAGGGCACAGCGGTCTCCAGCGAGCACGGTTCTCATTTGCCGCCCGACAATGGTATGGCACAAGAATGCTCATCCCCTCCAGCAGGGGCAATAGAGTTGTTAGGCTGGTCTTTCCCTGCCTGTCATCCACTTTAGGGCACCGGAGTGACTACTCTAGCCCCACCAGAGGCCAGCCTCAAGAGGCTGGTTCCCTTAGTAGACTTTGTGGCAGCGTGGAAAACAAATGTCTCTCAATGGGTCCCGCAGACTGTAGAAAAAGGCTACAGAATCCAGTTTGGTTCTCACCTGCCTCATTTCAATGGGGTTGAGCAGAGCAGACTCTGGTAATGGAACAAGAAATAAACACTTTCTTGAAGAAGGAGGCCATAGAACATGTTCCTCTGCTCAAGAGAGAGTCCGGGTTATACAGCCAATACTTAATTGTTCCGAAAAAAGGGTTGTGTCCGATCATAGATCTGTGTCTGCTGAACCGTGCTATCAAACACTTTCGGTTCAAGATCCTCACTATCAAACAGATTGTGTCTCAAATCAGGTTTTTGCTTGATTTTCCAGCTCAGAGGACCACTTATCTTGGCATGGTGTGGGATTCAGTGATCATGCAGGCATGTCTGTCTCCTGCTCGTATTGAATTTATTCTCACAGCCATAAAAAGAATGAGAGAAGGCCAGTCACTCACTGTCAAACAGTTTCAGAGACTGTTAGGTCTAATGGCAGCTGCGCCCAATGTGATACCTTTTAGCCTGCTGTACAGGCTGCTGGCCTTTGCAGTGGTAGCTCGAGACCAAGGGGTTCCCGGCACAAGAAAACAGTGCAAAACTTTTCCTGAAGTGGAAACTTTTCACTTCTTGGTGCGGACAGTGACCGCAAGACCCAGTCAACTGCCCAGTTGATACAGTTCTGGAGTTTCTGCAGGAGTGTTTCTCCGCAAGGTTATCTACCTCCATGCTGAAGGTGTACATGGTGCCCAAAGCTGCTTACCATGCCCTCTGGGTGGTCAGTCATTGGGAAGAGACCCACTCGTAACTCGTTTCCTCTGTGGCACGCTGAGGCTACCAACCTGGGACCTGGCAGTGGTTCTGGAGGGCCTGTGCAATGCCCCCTTTGAACATATTGAGGAAGGTCCAGTCAAGTTCCTGACCTCAAAAACTGTTTTTCTACTTGCTATTTAATCCCTTAAGAGAATAGAAGACCTTCAGGCACTCACAGTCACCTTCATGCCTGGAATTTGCCCCTGGCATGGTCAGAGCCTTCCTCCATCCTAGACCTGGGTATGTCCCTAAAGTGCCCACTAACATACCAAGACCCATAGTGCTGCAGGCCTTCTGTCCTCCACCCTGACCAGGAAAGGCTGAACTTACTGTGCCCAGTAAGAGGACTAGGTCCAAAGAGCTGCCCTGTGCCGTAAGTCAGATCAGCTGTTTGTCTGCTTTGGTGGGCCCAAGAAAGGTTCCCTGCCCTCCAAGCAGATGCCGAGCAGGTGGGTGGTCGAGACCAACTCTGACTGCCTGTCACTCTCTAGGTGTCAGAGCGCACTTGACACAAAGAATGGCGGCCGCCAAGGACTTCTCTCTAGGAGTTTCCCTGACAGACATCTGTGATATGGTAAGCTGGTCCTCTCCACACACATTTGTCAGCTTTTACAATTTAGACCTTGCTTCCTCCCCAGGTTCTCACACACTGGACAGGGATTTGTCATTCTGGTGCAGTGGGCATTCTCGTTGCCATAGTGTTTTGACGCAGCCCCAAGTTCCCTGAGGGGGAACTCATCAGCAGTGTTTCCACTACATTCATTCAGCCTTGGTGGGCCATCACACCAAAAATCATCCCCGCGTCAGCTGTTCTCAGTAACATCATAGCCACTCGCATCATTCACAGTCGGGTTATTAGAAGAGAACACAGAGCATGACTTGAATTTCAGCACGGGTTTGCAGCTATTAATAATAATTCTACTCAGAAGGTTCCGCGATTATATCGCGATGACAGATGACGCAATGTATCATATACACGTGTTTTTGAGTCTTGCTTATTTAAAGTGAAAGAGAACTCACACGTGCGCTCTTTTAGACCATTTTCTGTGAGCCCACAGATTGCGATAAACAGAGTGACAGCTTTTAAAGATTATTAAGGGAGTTTGCAAATGTGATATTGATTTAATACAAGTACAACAGTTCAATAAACAAGAAGTTAATATTAAGTGACTTACATTGTCTGAATATAACACTACTGCCTGATTTTGTGCCATTTCATCAAGGAAAATAGTTTCAACAGCTGAACCGCTGCGCATCTCTAAAAGCAAACACAGCTGTGTTTCATTCATGAATGAACTGCATGTTTTAACGAATCTAGTGAGTCAGTGATTCATGATTGCCCATTCATAAAGACAGTCATTTGCTTCATTCCTGAATTGAATAAGCCGTTTGAACGAATCAGTTGAATGAATGATTCAGTGATAAATTCAATTGCTCGCGGTTTTGATTTATTTTTAAAGTATAATTTCAGTTATTTAAATAATTTAATATTTCTATATTCTACATTGTATATTTAAAACATTAATCTCAACATGAATTTATTAATTTAATTGCACTCATGCCACCTCTGAGCCTCATTAAACGTACCTACACTTTTGTGTTCTTCTGTGCCACCTCTGTAGTACAAATTATTTTTATATTAATACTAATTTCATATGATTACTAACTTATTTTTATTATTCTACTTCTTATTATATTGTTTAAATTAGAAATTCTAAAAAGCTTATAAATATACATTTTTGAATTTGACATAGATGACATACTTTCAATAAAATTAGAAAAATGCCAAATGTAAAAAGAAAATGCCCCTGTAAATCACTTTATGGAGTCAAATATCACTTTTTTAATTATTGATCAGACGATGCTCCTAATCTTTTTTTTAAATTAGGAGGACAAGCACTCCTAAAAAGAAAAGTAAGCATAGAACCCTGTGTAACAGTATATTAGATCAGTGCATGAGGTCTTAAAGAGACAGCAGAAAATAAACCTGCTGCTGTCTGTCAATACTGTCTATTTATACAGTGAAGACTATCCAGTGTTATTTTACAATAAATTATTACAAATTTAATTTGTATTTTGTTTTTGTTTGTGCTATTGATTGTCATTAATTTATTTGTTCATATTTTATTATTTACTTGTCTTTTTTAGTTTTAAAAGAAACTTATTTTTTAGAATAAATTCAGTTCTGAGTGCACGATTCTTTGGTGGGGAGGGGGCGTGGCCCGTGGGAAATAGTCCTGCCGCCACAGCTGGAAAAATTCCTAGAGGAAACACTGATCAGCTTACACATGTAACCACGCTGCGTCTCTCTGCCATACTTCCTACATCCCTGTCAGTGCTACTTCAGCTATCAAAAGCTTACCAGTGCTGCTTTGGATACGCTCTAATGCTACCTGCTGGCTTACATCACCCAGCCTGTGATGTCTAGCTCCTCCATTGGACTGATTATACACGTGCTTCAGAAAGCAGTCACGCAGTGAGGCGTTCCCATAGCATTTCAATGCAGTGTCTCGTTCCCTTTAGGAAACCATAGTTACATGCTTAACCTGAGATGTTTTCATGTGGTGTTGATTTTTAAATGATTTTTTAAAATGCTGCTTAATCTAAGTACAGTTGATTTTTAAATTGATTTTTAAAAGTGCTGCATAATCAAAATAGCGTATGAAATATGCAACAAAGCAGAGCAGACGTGTTCATCATAAAGCAGAGATAAATGTGGATGATTTCAGATGAGTCTCTATGACTAAATGTCCACACTAGAACCACAGATTTTTCAGCCTACAAAAAATGGATCCCTCTAACCTTTTAACCCACTGAATTATGATCTGCTCAGTGTTTAATGACACTACTGTCTACACATTACACATTCAATGAAATATGATAGTCAGTGAACTCAAAACAAGAGAGAGTCCAGCTACAGACAATATAAATGCTGTAATGAAACGAGCATTCAACATTATTCCTGTGTTGAGTTATAACTGAGCCAATATATAGCTAATCTACACTTCCAAAAACTGACCAGTCAGTCAGTATTTGATATATACAGTGGGTACGGAAAGTATTTAGACCCCCTTAAATTTTTCACTCTTTGTTATATTGCAGCCATTTGCTAAAATAATTTAAGTTAATTTTTTTCCTCATTAATGTACACACAGCACCCCATATTGACAGAAAAACACATTTTTGCAGATTTATTAAAAAAGAAAAACTGAAATATCACATGGTCCTAAGTATTCAGACCCTTTGCTCAGTATTTAGTAGAAGCACCCTTTTGATCTAATACAGCCATGAGTCTTTTTGGGAAAGATGCAACAAGTTTTTCACACCTGGATTTGGGGATCCCCTGCATTCCTCCTTGCAGATCCTCTCCAGTTCTGTCAGGTTGGATGGTAAACGTTGGTGGACAGCCATTTTTAGGTCTCTCCAGAGATGCTCGATTGGGTTTAAGTCAGGGCTCTGGCTGGGCCATTCAAGAACAGTCACGGAGTTGTTGTGAAGCCACTCCTTCGTTATTTTAGCTGTGTGCTTAGGGTCATTGTCTTGTTGGAAGGTAAACCTTCGGCCCAGTCTGAGGTCCTGAGCACTCTGGAGAAGGTTTTCGTCCAGGATATCCCTGTACTTGGCCGCATTCATCTTTCCCTCGATTGCAACCAGTCGTCCTGTCCCTGCAGCTGAAAAACACCCCCACAGCATGATGCTGCCACCACCATGCTTCACTGTTGGGACTGTATTGGACAGGTGATGAGCAGTGCCTGGTTTTCTCCACACATACCGCTTAGAATTAAGGCCAAAAAGTTCCATCTTGGTCTCATCAGACCAGAGAATCTTATTTCTCACCATCTTGGAGTCCTTCAGGTGTTTTTTAGGAGAGGCTCACTAAGGAGAAGCTTCCGTCGGGCCACTCTGCCATAAAGCCCCGACTGGTGGAGGGCTGCAGTGATGGTTGACTTTCTACAACTTTCTCCCATCTCCCGACTGCATCTCTGGAGCTCAGCCACAGTGATCTTTGGGTTCTTCTTTACCTCTCTCACCAAGGCTCTTCTCCCCCGATAGCTCAGTTTGGCCAGACGGCCAGCTCTAGGAAGGGTTCTGGTCGTCCCAAACGTCGTCCATTTAAGGATTATGGAGGCCACTGTGCTCTTAGGAACCTTTTTGTAACCTTGGCCAGATCTGTGCCTTGCCACAATTCTGTCTCTGAGCTCTTCAGGCAGTTCCTTTGACCTCATGATTCTCATTTGCTCTGACATGCACTGTGAGCTGTAAGGTCTTATATAGACAGGTGTGTGGCTTTCCTAATCAAGTCCAATCAGTATAATCAAACACAGCTGGACTCAAATGAAGGTGTAGAACCATCTCAAGGATGATCAGAAGAAATGGACAGCACCTGAGTAAAATATATGAGTGTCACAGCAAAGGGTCTGAATACTTAGGACCATGTGATATTTCAGTTTTTCTTTTTTAATAAATCTGCAAAAATGTCAACAATTCTGTGTTTTTCTGTCAATATGGGGTGCTGTGTGTACATTAATGAGGAAAAAAATGAACTTAAATGATTTTAGCAAATGGCTGCAATATAACAAAGAGTGAAAAATTTAAGGGGGTCTGAATACTTTCCGTACCCACTGTAGATACTGTACTACATATTTAATTTTTAATTGAGCTTAATTGAGCTTTAAAGGGAAAATTGGTTTGCATCTTATTTGTTTGTATGAAAGTAAACATTTAGACAAAGTTCAATACAAACATGAAAAGGTCTCTGATTTCTGTAGCACAATAGCTATGCGTAACAAGAAATGTGACTGCAAATGTTTGAAAGAATCTATCTGAACATCACAATTATCCACAAGTAACCCACATCATTCCAGTCCATCAATTACCATCTTGAGAAGCCACAAGAAACATATCCATCATTAAGATGTTTTTAACTTCAAACCATTGCTTCTGGCTAAAATTTAAGCATATTTGTTTAGAGCTGTTTTGGACTGTTTTCACTTATAAACGGTGCTTGATCTGTGCAGATTTCTATTTATATTAAACATTTATCTATCTGGTCTCATGGCATAAATGTACCTGGGTGCACTTTTTAGCGAGACGCAAAATACGTACCAATAAGTACATATCACTGCAGTTTCCAAAAGACATGAACACTAGAGGCAGTAAAACTCCAACACCTTTTATTCCTTTTCACACAAATTTACAGAGTTTTGATTAATAAAGCGTAATTTTCGCACAATTACTTATATCATAGAATATATCAGAGAATGTTATGACTTCAAAACAATATTAATATGCTGGGAGATTTGAAAACTGATTTTTTTGAACGTTAGCATCACACATATCGAGCTTCATATCTATGGGTTTTCACAGACGGGTTTTCATATCTATAGGTTTGTTCGGTAGCTCACAGAGTACGGAGACGTACTTGAGAGGCGAGGAGCTCCGGTTTGAATCCTGGGTAACCATGGCTTGACAAAGCAGTTCAAATCTGCGTAAAAGGAAGTTGAAATTGCACGGTTGCATCTACAAATACGTTTTCATATCAGTTTTGCATTTGTTAACACTATCGGGTAGGTTTAGGGTTGGATTTGGTGTGGGCATATTTCCAACATGATACAGCATTAACTTTTAGTGATAGTCCCCAGATATTTGAATTCTGAACCGCCGCAATACGTACCTGAAGCAACATAATAAAAACACAGCAATACGAACCTATATCAACGTAATAAAAACGTGCCACGGTTCACATATTGAACCCGTGTTTTAGCGCCACTTAGTGGACATTTCTATTTGAAACTGCGGCGAAACGTGCAGTAAGGTTTGTAAAAACGGTGTTGCACAAAAAGTGCACAGAGGTACGTATTTTTATGAGACCAGTTTGACATTTATTCAGACTAAACCACCTTTTCACTAGAGGAAGTGTTATTAAGGATTATGGACTTATATTTTAGTTAAAACGCCAGAATGATGGATGCGTTTCCTACAAACATGCTTTTGGCTTCACAAGACATTAATTGATCATTTTGATGTTTTTATCAGCTGTTTGGACTCTCATTCTGACGGCACTCGTTCAAGGCTCAAGTGTAGTTTATTTATAGAGCCCTTTCCACTACAAATTAAACCAAAGGACTATACAGTAAAAAATAAAAGATAGCAACATCAAAGAGAAAATAATACAATATAAGACTTCGAAATTTTGACAATTAAAAGAAAGTACGTCTTCAAACAAGATTTAAAAATATCAATTGATGGTATACCTGGGATGTAAGGATATTAAAAAATCTCATGATACTATAATATTGCAATATAAAGTCCACAATACAATATTTATTGCGATATTTAAAAAAAAAAAAGAAAAGAAAAGACTAATGAAGAAATGAAAAAAATACAATTTTGTACAATTTAAAGTTAAATAATTCTATCTAATGCACTTGGAGAGTTAAAAATTAAGAGCTCCAACTCATGTTCCTAAGAAAACTTAAAAAGTCAGTGAATTGACTTGTACCTGAACTTTAAAGGGGACTCAACTCTCTTTTTATTTGTGATATACTGTCTCAGTCTAAATTACATTCACACTGGTGTTTTAGGAAGCCAAACAAATTAGAATATAATGATAACAACAATGACAGTAATAGCCATATATTGTAAAACAACTGCACTGTAAAATAAATGAAAATGAATATTTCATAAGTATATTATTTTTGCTTTAAACTACAGTAGGGAAATTACAATACTTCTTTCCCAATATATTTTGAATTTGGATTCAAATTTGGCTAGCTGTCAGCAATTCTTACTGCACTTTTAATCTTCTATTTTGACAGAAACGGCAGTAGAGCTTTTATTTTGAAGGAAAACTCCAGCTTCAGTGAAAATATGCTTACAAAAATGTGTCTCACTACAAATCTAGTAAAATGCTGTAATCATCTGTCACGAAAATAAAGCCTAACTGGTGGCCGTTGCGTTCCATGCGCTAAACTCACAGCACATGCAATAAACAAGTTTGTTGAGAATTAGTGAGGAGCCGTGCAGCTGCATTCTGGACCAATTACAATTTTGAAATAGGAGATTGGCTTACTCCCAAATAAAGTGCATTACAATAATTCAAGCAGGAGGAGACAAATGTGTGAATCACTATCTCAAGATCAGCAACAGACAAAAAAAGACTTCATTTTTGCAATAGTCTTCAATTGAAGAAAGCAACTTTTCACCGCACATTTGATCTGATCATCAAATCTTGGTGTAGAGTCAAATATTACATCCAGATTCCTTATCTGGGGCTGCACATTCACTGACTATGCACCTAAAACATATTTTATGTCACTGTCAACCTGATTTGGCCTAAAAATGATAAATCCAAAATTCTGTCATGAAACTCTAAATGGCACAGTCCGATAGGTCAAACTCAATCTGACATAATGACATCATTATCACATGGAGCAGCTGATTGGTTCTTTTTGTTTCAGCAGCCAATGAGCTTGCTGCTCAACATTTAAATACTTGGCTAGTGCTTGCTGTAGCAGTTGCAGCGCACTTCAGAAACATCTGAGATTAACACCTAAGTGAATGCTCTTTTACTCCATGTCGCTGTGCATATTGTGTGTTCTGCTGAATTAATTTCAAGATAAGCAACCATAAACACATTAACATTGTCATCTACATTACCATACCAATGCCTCCGAGAGTTGTCATGACAGAAGTTCAGATTTAGTTGCATTTAGCTAGGGACGATTTTGCTCTAACCAGCACTTCATCTCCACAATACGTAATAACAAAAATGAATGAGAAGTTGGTCTTCCTGGTTTAATAGGCAAATAAATCTGAATATCATCAGCATGAAGATGATATGACATGATGTGTTTTTTTTTAAAAACAAGACCTAAGGGCTGCGAGAATAAAGAAAACAAAATAGGCCCCAAAATGGAGCCTTGAGGAACTACACAGTTAATAGAAACAGCAGAGGATGAGAATTCCCCAACTGTCACTGAAAAGGATCTTACCTTCAAATAAGAAGAAAACCATTTTAAAACAGTCCCTCTCAGACCCACAACATGCTTTAAGTGCTCAATGAGAATATCATGATCTATTAAATCAAAAGCTGCACTAAGGTAGAGCATAATTAAAGCTCCTCGACTGCCTGAATCCCCAATGAGTAACAATTCATTGGTAGCCCTTATTGGTATTTTTACATTTTTAATTTTGGTAATTTTAATTCATTGCAGAGAATCCATTGATGAGCAAGTGATGGAATGCTACATTTCTCCAAATTTGTTCCCATCTGAGGGTGAGCCATCCCTTTTTGAGGGAACTCTTCCTTTTAATTGATTTCCAAATGACTTGCAGTTTTATCAATCGCATGCAATGTTGCTGAATCAAGATATCTTACCTTCACCGCAGTCCTTTCCATGATAGCC
This sequence comes from Onychostoma macrolepis, assembly GCF_012432095.1. Taxonomy (NCBI): domain Eukaryota; kingdom Metazoa; phylum Chordata; class Actinopteri; order Cypriniformes; family Cyprinidae; genus Onychostoma; species Onychostoma macrolepis. The sequence goes on along the minus strand of NC_081167.1, from coordinate 1,233,216 downwards.
GGTTTCAGAACAGTCACACGTAGGCTCATTATTGACAACACTGCATACACCTCCGTTTAAGCACATGTTGTGTGAGCCACAGAGGTCAGCGCTTACCCCGGCACTGTTAATGATGACAGGCTCTGAACTGTTGACTTTCAAGTCTGTTATCCAGCCCATAAAGGCAGTGTGATCCTTCACAGTGTCCGATGTCAGCTGTAAAGACATCAATCTTAGTTCTGGTGGAATCCCTCCTAAGAACAAGTGACTGAAGACAGTCATATCCCGCCTTTTAGACTTAACCTCCTGCCACTTTATTTCTTTGTCAACGATGAGGGTAGTGTTTCTGAAGTTCCTCCTGATTGTGACTTCATGCCACTGGTTGTCACTGATGACAACATCTGAAAGTATGGAAGCAGGTTCAGCACAGAAAATAGAAAAGCGTAATCTGAGTTTCCCCTCTTGTATGTGCAGCTCGAGGAAATCGCAGAAGCCTTCATCATCAAAGTACACCAGAAGTCCCTTTAAATTCTTGGTTTTCATGCTGAAGCTCATCTCGCTCTCACAGCAAGCGTTCCACATGGGGAACGAGGCCCACTGTCCCTCTGCGCCAGTAAACCGGAGACTAGCTCCAGCATCCACAGCACATACAACCAGTCCAATCCAGAGGAGATGGGCACCATGTCGCATTTGAAGAATCATAATGTAGTCAGGCTGAGTTTATAATAATCTTAGTAAGATTTTGAATGGACAAAATACAATAGTGACCACAATTTCAAAATCACATAAACCACCTGACAGTCTCTCTCAGGATGTTTCAAGATCTATAGAGACCATTCCACAGCTTTTCTCCTCATGTCATCAACCTTATTTTTGCTCTGCATTTTATTTTTTTTCAATTATCATCCACGCTTTGCCATATCCACAGTGTTCAGTGTGATCCATTATGTTACTTTTTGTCTGAAACTGTGGTTTTGACCATAAGTGCTTTAAAGGGTTAAATCCTCTTTCAACAGAAGCAGGCAGCAGACGTCATCTCTGATCCCTCAACATACGGCCATTGACACTGGAGAAAAAACAAAACACAATAACAGTTCATCTGACAGTCGTTCTGACATCCTAAGGAAGAATTAGTTGCTTACAGAAGTGTTTCCCATCCCTTTTCCTGGAGGCAGACCAGTGGTACACATTTTGGATGTCTCCCTTATCTGACTCATCTCTTTCAGCTTTTGGAGTTGAATCAAGTGTTAGGAATTGAAAAGAGTTAGAAAATGCGTAGTGATGGCTTGCCTCCAGAAACAGGGTTGGGAAACACTGACTTACACAAATCCTAGACAAATATGACTGTTTTACAATTGCTTATTATACCTGACAGTGAGTGGCCTTCACTGCAGAACAACAGGCGCTTTTTTTATGTTTTTTTTGTTTTGTTTTTTTTACTGAAGCGAAGCGACTGAACTGAAGTGTTTGCCAGTATTTGCATAAAAATACACAGGTCAAGGCAAGTTGTCCCATTTATATCAAGGAAAATAATAACAGACTTTATTTGTTGTCATTTCATGAATTATAATGTAATTACAAAGGTTTAATATTTCTGTAAAACATTCTCTGTTTTTCTTTTTTTTTTTCATAATTGCTTTACTATGTACATTTAAATGGTAATTAAATACAAGAGCATATTTTAAATACAGGTATGTCATAGAAGTACGTTTTTCACGTCATACCAAGGTGTAATTACTGTCAATAAACACCAGATGACCCCTTTCCCCCCAGAGTGTGACAACATGCCCCACTACAGGTTCAATGTGTAATTAACTGAACTTTTTTTCTTTTTCTTTTTTTTTCCATGGGAAAAACAGTGGAAATGTCTGATTGTAAACAAGACTTTAATGCAAGGGGGAAAAACACACCTAACCTAATATTTACTGGAGTAAGAAATTTGACAACTATCACTATCTCTTTTATATATTTAATAATCTTTATTGGCTACATCACGTATTAGAACATCAACATCGTTACCCATAAGGACTGATTCTTGTATGTCTCAACGACAATAAATGAAGTCTAAAGCAATACAGCAATCCAGCGTTCTGGATAACACGTTAAGGGCGTTTGGGTTCGATTGTTATGTTTGCGTGTACGACGACCTTATATAGTTCATAAACCACAAGTGCACAAGCTCATCCTTTCATTTTCAGACAGGTTCGATAGTAAGACACTAAGATTAAAACAGAGATGTGCGATGCATGTCTGTCTGTTTGTCTTGAATGAAGCTCCAGATGTAATCGCTGCGATCAGAGGTGATACGCCCCATACGCAGCTCGAGAACTCCCACATGAGCTCATCTTCTACAGAACAACGTATTAAAGCCCTTCGTGTTGCATATTATAAATCTTTTAAAGCACGTATGTCCTCAAACAGCATTAATCGAGCTCACCTGAATCCACTGAGAAAAGAGCAGCAAACGATCCATTCGGGCAAAACCGAAACTATATTCATCATCATTGCACGAGCGCATCTGGAGTGTTAATGAACGCTGATTCTGTGAATAAAATGTCTCGATGTGCATCTATGGGATTTCTGCAGAATAGACTAGTATACACAACACATACACAGAGCCGTTCGAAATGATATGAAAATCGGTTTACCCAACACGCCGTGGCTCTCGTCGACTGATGAAAACGGTAGTTTGAGTAAGTTATGGAGGTAAAGCTGTGATGTGCAGGCTGTAGCGCTGACACACACCGGGTCACGTGACGCGGCTCTGGCTCTGCAGCATCTTGGACAATTCAGTCAATGCAAAGCCCGCGATGATGTCAATTAGGCCTACTATCGTGCTTAAATCGCTATAATGTTCAGCATTGACCTAACAGCGCGCTGCTGACAGCATTATAATTAACCCAACGGAAACTGTCAAATATTATTATTATTATTATTATTATTAAAATAATAATGGGAATTATAACAAACAAACAAAAATAAAATAAATAAATAATATTACAGAATAACCTAAGTATGTTTTAGAATGATAAGGAAAATAATTATTATTCATTCTGTCCATTTGTTAATCTCTGTTAAATTAATATAGTTGTCTATTCACTCTTGCTGGACTGTAAATTAATTAAACTTGCACACAAACAGCACACTCGTCGAGGGATTCTACTTATACTCACCTCACAAACTCATTCTGGAGTCTTGCCTTCACAAGTTTATGTGACCCTGCCTCTCCCACACAGTATTTCCATCCTCTGTGGATGTTATGGAAGCAGAATAATGACAATAGTTTTTGAAACATAAATCATGCTGAATTCCACAGAATCAAAAAAATTGCATTGCAATTAACAGTGCTTGCATTTTAATGCCTTGTATTTCCAGGGCTTGCATTTTTAGCAGGGGCGGCTGATCTATTATGGGCGCTGGGGCGCCGCCCCTCCTACCAAGTAAAAAAATAAAAAAATAAGTTTGAAAAAAACGTACGTGTTTTTCACATTAGAATGGGGGAGGGCTTTTGTCTGCCAGCTTCATCATGTGCCGCATAACATCATAAATGTGTAGTTTTATGCTCGGGGCGCCGAGAAAGGGCGCCCACGCTATCTAACCAATGGAGCGCTGATATGCTATAAAACGTCAATAAATATGATCAATTCAACCAATCAGTGACGCGCAGTATTAATTCTCCGATGGGCGCTTTGCCTCTGCGCCCATCGGAGAATAACATGAGTTTGGTGTGGTCACGTGGCAGTGAGATTCTAGTTGACAATGGCGCCGGTGTCACACGAGAAAGAGACCGTGCAATCTCTTCTTCAAACTCCGTTTGAAAGAAGACCACTGGCTGAAAAACAAAAAATAAAAGAAATGGGACCGGACCAGCCACAAATTAACATCAGACAGCAGGTGAAAGACAAGGAAGCGTCTTATACTAGAGGCTTTTCGCGGACATGGTACACTAGGAAGCCGTGGCTAACCGGCTGCGGAGTAACTAACTCGCTGTTTTGCTTCCCTTGTTTGCTTTTTAAAACTGCAGCGACCGATCGAGCCTGGTGTGAAAACGGTGTTCAGGACCTGAAACATTTATCGGAAAAAATAAAAAAACACGAACACACAAAGATGCATATGGACAACTGCCTGAAATTTGCGTTGCTGGGGAAGGCTAACATTGCTACTCAGTTGGATGATGGCCATCGGCTTTGTATAAGAAGGCACAATGAGGAAGTGGACAAGAATCGATATATTCTTTCTAAACTGATTGACTGTGTAAAATTTTGTGGTGCCTTTGAATTGGCTTTGCGTGGCCACGACGAGACTGAAGCCTCTGAAAACCCAGGAATTTTTAGGGGCCTTGTTAACTTCGCCTCGTCGTTGGACGCTGCTCTGAAGGAGCACTTGGAGGGAGCTACTGTGTTCAGAGGTACGTCCAAAACGATTCAGAATGAGCTGCTGGACTGTATGCTGACTGTTGTTAAGGAGTACATTCACGAGGAGGTGACTGCGGCTGATTATATTGCCATTCAAGCCGATGAAACATCTGACGTGTCTGTCCAGTGCCAACTTGCCCTTGTACTTCGCTACATCGACCGCTACAACGTCATTCAAGAGCGCTTTTTTGAGTTCATGCCGATTGAAAACGCGAATGCTGAAAACATCGCTCAAGCACTTTTGGAAAGGATGAGTGCATTGATCCCACCCAAAGACAAGACAAAATTAATAGCTCAAGTTTATGACGGAGCGGCGTTATGCGGGGTGCCACTGGAGGAGTTCAGCGTAAAGTGATGGATGTGTATGAAAACGCACACTACGTACATTGTTACGCACATCAGCTCAATCTGGTAATGCAGCAAGCCACCTCAAAGATACCCAAAGTCTCCACATTTTTTTCGGAGCTAGGTGGATTTTGTGCATTTTTTTCAAGGTCGCCCAAACGGACCAGCGTGCTTGATGATGTTGTTGGCAGCAGACTTCCGAGAGCGTGTGCAACAAGATGGAACTTTCACAGTCGCTCAGTGAACACTGTATATGAGCACAGGGATGATCTTCTTAAGTGTTTTAAGACCATTCAGGACTCTGGGAACTTTGATGCTGTGACTGTGAGAGAAGCAGGAGGGTTTGTGAGGATGCTGGAGGATGGTACATTTTGCTTTTTTCTCCAACTATTTCACAAAATCATGCCACACGTCGACATGCTCTTTCAGCAGCTTCAGAAACGAAACATTGACCCCATCTTCATCAAAGCTGCCATCTCTAAGTTTGCCGACAGCATTAGAAACATCAGGTAAATGTGAAAAATCTGTGTGAAAAATCATAGAAATAACATGAATGCAGAATAATGTAGTATTAATCAATTGTTTTATGTTTAAACAAGGTCTTCCATATTCACTGTGCAAGAGGAGATTCCAGCTGCCAAGCGACAGAGGATACTGGGGCCCGCAGAACAACATCGGATTGCTATTGAGGTACAGCTTATTTCACTTTCATAGGCCTCTTGTGCTCTAGTCTACAATAGTGCTTCACAAACTGCTGCATGGTTACTGGTGCCACTCAAAGGTCCTCTGTTGTTATATATAGTTTTTAATTTTGTGTTATGTTTGGAGCAGTTACTAATGTTTTGCAAATCAAATTCACTTTATCCGTTAGGGACTTCATTTGCTGAGAAAGTGCCACTACAGATAAAAACATAGCACATGTAAATTCATGTATGTTTCGTTCAGTCGTTTTTTGAATTAATATTGAAAGTAGAAAAATGAGAAAACGGTTCCTTTTTCGTTTTTTCATTTTCTACACAAAAACGAAAAACAAGAATTCAGCTGGGTTTTTCGTTCTCAGTTAGAAAAATGAATAAACAGTTGGAATATTCGATTTCTACACGTGGGCGGGAATTAAACGCCCCTTTCCTCTGATTTGTCAGCCGAAGATCAAACTGTTCCGCCATCAGTTCTTCCTCAATTCTGCACAGCAGAATAAGAGTCCTCCGTTGTGCGGATTCTTAACGCATTTATTGCAACTACATTTAATCTTTTTCTCATCAAACAACCAGACTAACGAATGTCTCGACACAACCCGTACCGGAGAATAGACTAGATAGGGCTTTCTTCTGTGTAGTTAAATGTAGTTGCAATAAATGCGTTAAGAATCCGCACAACGGAGGACTCTTATTCTGCTGTGCAGAATTGAGGAAGAACTGATGGCGGAACAGTTTGATCTTCAGCTGACAAATCAGAGGAAAGGGGCGTTTAATTCCCGCCCACGTGTAGAAATCGAATATTCCAGCTGTTTATTAATTTTTCTAACTTGTTTTTCGTTTTTGTGTAGAAAATGAAAAAACGAAAAATGAACCGGTTTCTCATTTTTCTACTTTCAATATTAATTCAAAAAACAACTGAACGAATCATACACGGATTCATGTACATTACAATCATTTTATTTGGGATTTCCTCCTAATCTCAATTCACCAATGATTTAGTTCTATTGTAGATAGTTTTGGTTTAGACAACAGTATTTCATACCTGATTTTTGCATTATTGTGACATAATTGAATAAAGTTCTATGTATAGCAATTAATATGTTATTTATTTTCTATGTTTTACAGGTGTGTGATACCATCTGGGCTCAGACAAAGGAGCGCTTTGCGTTCACTGGGCACCTTGTGAGTTCAACACTGCTGCATGGAGAGCTGTTCTCACAGCATGCTAAAACCTTTCCAAGTGCTGCATTGAATGCCACCGTGGAGGCCTATCCGATGCTGAACAAGGCTAGACTGAAGACAGAACTATCCTTGGTCTATGAAAACCCGGTGTTTGAAAAGTGTAGTGGTGCAGTGCCTCTGTATCAGTTTTTTATGGAGAACAACCTTCAGTGCACATTTTCAGAAACTGTTAATCTTCTGAAAATCCTTATCACTACTCCAATGACATCAGCAGAATCTGAAAGATGCTTCTCCACTCTAAAAAGAATCAAAACGTTCCTAAGGAGCACAATGTCTCAAGAAAGACTGAATGCCCTTGCCATGCTTTCTATGGAGAAAAAGATTGTGAAAGACATGCCCAACTTCAACAACAAAGTTATTGATAGGTTTGCAACCCAGAAAGAAAGGAGAGCCAAATTTCTTTACAAGTGACTGCATAATCATCTCAGCTGCTTCTCTCCATCAGGCACTCAGCATCTCCTCTGCTCCTCCAGAGACACAACAGCATCTCCTCTGCTCCTCCAGAGACACAACAGCATCTCCTCTGCTCCTCCAGAGACACAACAGCATCTCCTCTGCTCCTCCAAGCACTCAGCATCTCCTCTGCTCCTCCAGAGGCACTCAGCATCTCCTCTGCTCCTCCAGAGGCACTCAGCATCTCCTCTGCTCCTCCAGAGGCACTCAGCATCTCCTCTGCTCCTCCAGAGACACAACAGCATCTCCTCTGCTCCTCCAGAGGCACTCAGCATCTCCTCTGCTCCTCCAGAGGCACTCAGCATCTCCTCTGCTCCTCCAGAGACACAACAGCATCTCCTCTGCTCCTCCAAGCACTCAGCATCTCCTCTGCTCCTTGATGCTGAGTGCATCAAGGATGCTGTTGTGTCTCTGGAGGAGCAGAGGAGATGCTGTTGTGTCTCTGGAGGAGCAGAGGAGATGCTGTTGTGTCTCTGGAGGATTTTGATGGGTTTTTTTTGTCTGTCTTAGAGGTGGTTTGCTGTACGATTCATGATGTGAACACTGGAGACAATGTATAGCATTTTTTATTGACTTGCTCACCATTACAATTGGTATTGCACAGTCTTCTTCATCTAGTGGTTACTCCATGTAATAACAGCGACTATTGACCTCTTTGTGTTTATTGAATATTGACGCAAATTACAGCAATTATAAGTTCACCTTGTATGACTTGGTTTCCAATGAATCTCAAATTGGCACATCTTTCTGTCTTTGAAAGAACAATATTTGAAATCTACAAGGACATTCTAAATTCATACTTTAATAATTACATTAGATGCTATTTGTTTTTAAATCGTTACTTTGGTGTTAATGTAATAAATAAACAGCAGAAATTGTTCAATTGTTCAATTGTTAAAATAAAAATTTTAAAACCACATTGTCCCTCAGCCCCCCCTACTTTTTCCATCACCAGCCGCCACTGATTTTTAGGTCCTGAAATTTAACATAGTTGGTTATTTAAGCTGTGAATATTTCAATTCAAAATATTTCACACACATTTTCATAATTAAAAATTCAATAATTCATATTCACCTTCCAGAATTCACTTCCAAAATATTCAATCTGTTTAAAAATACGATGTATAATATTCGACAGGCAAATTTCAGTCATTTTATTTCACTTTCCAAATTCGCTGCCACAAATTTAGTGGTTACAATTCGCTAGAAAATTCAGCGTTGCACATCTGGGAACCGCAGGAATAGCAGTAGAGCACCGATGCATGATCTCCAGCTGCTGTCAGCCGCTCACCAGCAGGTGGCGCAAGCGGCTGTTGATGAAGGCCATATGTGGATCAAGTCACTCATTTACAAAAACTGATTTGTAGAAATGGAGCTAGCGCTAGAAGTTTTGATTATCGGGGCCAGTATAAACATGTGGAAATGCTGATTGTGTGTATGTTTAATTCAACATCTTCGCTGTTTCCCGTAGCCTACATATAAGCAGCTTTCTCTAAAACAAAGGAGATTATAATGCTCTTTTACCCAACGCTGAAGTACAGAACTAACATTACATCTGAGGAAGACATATATTGCTTTCGGTTGCTTAGTTTCTGTAACTCTGTATCATGGCTTGTGTGACGCTGTGCTGTAATACTGGGGTTCCCCTCATACGTCACACTCAAGTCAAGTCAAGTCAAGTCAAGTTGAGCTTTATTGTCATTCCGCTACATGCGGGGCATACAGTGGAACGAAATGTCGTGCCTCACAGGACCACGGTGCTACATAAATACAGGCATACAACAATGGAGTAAGACAATATAAACCTATACACAACTATCCTACTGATAGATTTTGACTATAAATATACTATGTATAAAAAGTACCTATACAAACTAAAAAATACAAACTATACAAACTATACGAATGCTTCAGATAAATACTGTTCATGTGCAAGGAGAAACATTGAGTTCAAGCAGCTGGCTGGGGAACAGTGCAGGAGGATTTGTAGTGCATGAGCATGTAAACATACATATATTACTGAGTTCTTTTTGTGGGATTTGTGTACACACAGCAGTGTGTGTGAAAAGTGACTAGTGCGCATAGAGGAGGAGAGGAGGAGAGTGTGCTACTACAGGTGGTTTGTACAGGCCCACTCACCTGTGTGTAGCACACTTCGAATTGCACGTTACATGTTTCAGGAGGTAGGGGGTTTGTATGGGGGTTCAGAGAGGGGCGGGGTGATTTGAGTTCAGGGCTCTCACAGCCTGGGGGAAAAAGCTGTTGAGCAGTCTGGCAGAGCGGGCTCTGGTAGGAGCTGGAAGAGACTGTGGGAGGGGTGTGTGGAGTCCTTCACGATACTATTGGCTTTGCTGGAGCATCGTGTGAGGAAAATATCCAGGATGGAGGGGAGGGGGGCACCGATGATCCTTGCAGCGGTGTTCACTGTCCGCTGGAGGGTCTTGCGGTCTGCTGCAGTACAGTTCCCGTACCAGACAGTGATGCAGCTGGTCAGCACACTCTCAATGGTGCCCCTGTAGAAAGTGGTGAGGATGGGTGGAGGGAGACTTGCTCTTTTCAGCCGGCGGAGGAAGTGTAGGCGCTGTTGTGCCTTCTTGGAGAGTGACATGGTGTTGGTGGACCAGGTGAGATCCTCTGTGATGTGCACCCCCAGGAATTTAGTGCTGCTGACTCTCTCCACAGTCGAGCTGTCGATGGTCAGTGGGGGGTGATCAACGGAGTTTCTCCTGAAGTCCATCACAACCTCCTTTGTCTTACTCACATTGAGGGACAGGTTGTTAGTGCCACACCATTCAGCCAGCTGTGCCACTTCCTCTCTGTAGTGCGTTTCATTGTTGTTGCTGATGAGACCTACCACTGTTGTGTCATCAGCGAACTTGATGATGTGGTTGGAGCTGGACTTGGCAGTGCAGTCGTGGGTCAGCAGCGTGAAGAGCAGCGGGCTCTCTCCAGGATTCCCCAACGACGCCTAACGCGCCTCAGTGAAGACCAGACCTCAGATCTCACAATACACTTTATTGATGATTATGCAAACTATATACATGCAAATGAGGTCAGAAGAAAGCAACACGCTGCATTTTCGTTGCTTTCCCTTACCACTGATCTATAGTCGACAGTCCTACAAAGATATCAATACCACGATTAGTTTTAAAAGTAAGCAACCACTTTATATCAACATAAAAAAGGAGTTCAAAACCTGCCTAGGTGTATTTGTGCAGCAAACCGGAAAAAGCATTGACGCGCTATCGCACCCAAGGGGCCGTCTGACAATTCCACCGACTGGGTTAAAACGTCCAATGTATTTAAATTAACACAGTCAAATTGTAAAGCTTGTATTGCTCATAGTGATTTACTACAGATGAGATTTTGCCAATATATATACTGTATGTACAGTACACAATTATTTACATATAAAAGATCCCTGGTAAGGTTTTTTTTTCATGTTCCACTGGTTGTAGTACATTGCTAGATACAAAACAACTGTGTGATCATTATTATTGATGTTGGTAATTGCTGGTAAAAAAACTACAGCAATTCACCAAAAGGGTTTTTCATGTTCCACAGGTTGTTGTATGTTGTGAAATTTTGCCAACATCACCCTTACTGTATGTACAATTCACTTTTTTCATTTTTAAAACAAAAACAAAAAATCTGTAAGACCTCAAAAGGAATTGTTCATTTTCCAAAGGTTGTAGTATAAAATATTGATGTACTTTATGTACATTAAGGGAGGTATTACCAAAATTTCACCTATAGTAAGTGAGTCTAGTCACTAGGAATGTACTACAAACTTTTGGAACACGGAAAATCCCAAAAAAAACCTTTGTGAATTAATTTCTTAAGAATAATTATATACTGTATGTACAATGAGGAAGATATTGGCAACATTTCAACTGTAGTAAGTCAGTCTGGTCACTAGTAACATACAACATTTGGAACACGAAAAATCCCATTTTGGTGAATTAAAAATTCTTACAAATATTTGTGTAGTGTACATACTTAGGGAAATTATTGTCTAAGGTGAGTTATTGGCAATATATATTTAGTCAGTTTGAGTAAATTATTAATTTACTGTAAACATTCATTTGAATAAATTATTTTAATTTAATAATTACATTTAAATAACTTAGTAAATTATTACTTCGTTTTGTACTGTGAGGTAAATTTGCAACGGTCCCTAAAGCAGCCTAGGCAAATATGCAGTGAATATCAAACCTAAAACCTATAATATCGCGCTTGGTTTTCTATGGGAGAAAAAATGGTTTGGTGAAACTTGTTGGTTGTGGGCTCATCTACTTAAATGTACATAATATACAGTAATATATTTTATTAATTAGATGCTGAATTTAATCATTTATTATCACCGAGGCAAACCGTGTTAAGTGTTTTCTTTATGGGAAATGTTTAACGTGCAGTTTTGCGCATTCCGTAACTTGTGTTCATATCTGCGTCTGTTTGCATCATCAGTAAGATCTGAGTTTGGTCTTTTAATAGGCTTGTTAGAGATGAGCAAAATCTGCGCAGAACCGATCACCGGTGATCACCGCGAGATGCATGCCGGTTAGAAAAGTGTCTGAGTTTTTTTTTATTTTAAATTTTTTATTAAACATATAACATTTACAGGGGATACAGTCAAAGCAATAAAATACATACACAACCAGAATACAAAACAGTAAATACCTCGATAATAGCAATAACAAAAAAGAAATATAAAGAGAAAAACAAATAAATAATAGTTGCCATAAACATCTTTTAAAATAAATAAATAAATAAAAAGTGTCCGAGTTAAGCCACAACGGCGAGGCGGCTGTGTCGGATTGAGCAGTCGCGCGCAATTGCTCTCTACCGACTGCGCTGACCAAAAGCACGATGGGAAGCGACTGACTGACGACACAGCTTAATGCTCATTGGTTCAGACAACTGTGATGCTGCGTTCTCTGCTAAACTGTTTTTTTTTTTTATCTGATTTCATGTGATTGTGTATTTAAATTATGCTTGAATATTACCAAACACTATGATCTCTGTGTGAAATATGTGATTGTTGTCATATTTCTATAAAAATCTAAAATACATGTTTGTATTAAAGTAGAATGGATGATAAATACACCTTTCGTATGGGATTAAATAGGAAGCACTTTGAGTGTCCTGTTCATCATATTTATATTCATATAAAAGCAACAGAACTGAAATGATATCACATTTATTAGCAGAACAGCACATGAGTGAGAATAAAGCGATATCTGCCTTTGATCTCGTATAGACTATCTGTTCCACTTCGAGAGGTCAGAACTGTCCATCTTGACTGCGCTTATTTCACTCCTCCCCTCACTGCAGCCGCGTACTCTCACCTACATTTAAGGCGAGGCGCATCTCAAACAAGTCTAATAGCTGTCATTGTGTTAATGCACTACTGAGCCACGTAATGTGTTTTCTTTAACCGATTTCTGAGGGAAACAGCGTGAAACCTTACGCCTTCGTTCATATTCTACATCTGCTTAACTGTCCATTTAGTTTGCATAATCATCAATAAAGTGTATTGTGAGATCTGAGGTCTTATATCACTGTATTAGTTCACTGAGGCACGTTATGCGTCTTTGGGGAATCCTGGAGTGTGACGTATGAGGAGAACCCCAGTATTACAGCACAGCGTCACACAAGGCATGATACAGAGTTACAGAAACTAAGCAACCGAAAGCAATATATGTCTTCCTCAGATGTAATGTTAGTTCTGTACTTCAGCGTTTATTGGGTAAAAGAGCATTATAATCTCCTTTGTGGTAGAGAAAGCTGCATATATGTAGGCTACGGGAAACAGCAAAAATTTTGAATTAAACATACACACAATCAGCATTTCCACATGTTTATACTGGCCCCGATAATCAAAACTTCTAGCGCTAGCTCCATTTCTGCAAATCAGTTTTTGTAAATGAGTGACTTAATCCACATATGGCCTTCATCAACAGCCGCTTGCGCCACCTGCTGGTGAGCGGCTGACAGCAGCTGGAGATCATGCATCGGTGCTCTACTGCTATTCCTGCGGTTCCCGGATGTGCAACGCTGAATTTTCTGCCGAATTTTAACCACTAAATTTGTGGCAGCGAATTTGGAAAGTAAAATAAAATGACTGAAATTTGCCTGTCGAATATTATACATCGTATTTTTAAACAGATTGAATATTTTGGAAGTGAATTCTGGAAGGTGAATATGAATTATTGAATTTTTAATTATGAAAATGTGTGTGAAATATTTTGAATTGAAATATTCACAGCTTAAATAAACAACTATGTTAAATTTCAGGACCTAAAACTGCAAGCCCTGGAAATACAAGGCATTAAAATGCAAGCACTGTTAATTGCAATGCATCTTTTTTTCGATTTGTGGAATTCAGCATGATTTATGTTTCAAAAACTATTGTCATTATTCTGCTTACATAGGATGTTTTCCTCCATCCTCTTTAGACCTACTGTCATCCTCTCTGGATGCCTGATATAGTTCTGGGACGCACATGTATTGTATCTCTCATTGCTGTGTTTCCATTGCATTTGCTACCTGCTATTCATTCTACTGCTGTGATCTGCTGTTGTGTGCTGTGTTCCCTGTTCAACACCCTGTTATACTCACCTGTCTACAATCTCTTCAATAAACTACCTACAGTTGAGTTCAGCTCTACCGTGTGTTTCATGGCATGACCAAAGACCCTTCAGCTCCTGTGAGATCGATATCCTTGTCCCTCCAGTATAATCTTCCTGATGCTCTCTCCTGACTTCACTCCGCCGAACTAGCCACAGCACAGCCCATCCAGAACCTATTTTTACACCTTTCATCATTGTCAAATGGTCATTACTTGTTTTTCACATCTTTCGCATTCACCTGATGCACTTACTGATTTTCCCATTTTACATTCAGTGATGTCTTTACCTTTAATTCTACACACTCTGAAAATAAGGCTTTATTTTACCACAGCTGTGGTACTGCTGCTCTTTGTATAAGCAGTGTTTCATACTTAAGTATTATTTTGGGGAATTTGTACTTTATTCGAGTACAATTTAAACTGACTGCTTGTACTTTTACTTAATTATATTTCTGGGGGGGGAAAACAGTACTTTTTTTACTCCTTACAATTTTATTTCAACTTAAAGTATTTGTTACATTTTTGCATTTTTATTAAATATGGTGAACAAGCTCAAACATGCATGCTTGTCGTTTGAGAACCAATTATGCATGTTTTCATGGATCAAGCTTCAGTTATAACTTTCATCCAGGAAATGCCTGGCTTCAAGAATTTTGCCATCAAATCTGAGTAAGCATATAGAGGTAGCAAAGTAAAAAATAAATAAATAAATAAAAAAGCATTATTTTATTGTAATTCCTGTTTAGTGATGCTCTTAACAAGAAGTGATTAAGCAGTATTATAATGATAAACTGAGTAAAAAATAGGACTGTCAATTAATTATTTTTAATCTCAATAATTACATGATTTGCTCATTAATTAATCTAATTAGCCACAAATAATTATATATCAATATTTGTTGAAGAAAAAAAAAAACTCAAAAAGCCCCAAATAAACAATTGAAAGATTAATTATTGTTCTGTCAGGACCAGGGCTTGACATTAACTATTTTGCTCACCAGCCACTGTGGCTAGTGATTTTCCAAAATTACTAGCCACTCAGAATTTTCACTGGCAATAATTTAGTTGTTGGGAAATTACAATTTGTATGACTAAAGCTACTGCATATTAAAATTTATTTAAATTGATTTTCAAGTCTTTTTTTTTTTTTTGTCTATTTAAAGGGCATTTTCCCCTAACTGTATTAAATGCACGCATCATCTTTATTAGTCATTTCACTTAATATAATAAGACACTGGCTGTTACCAATCCAATGGAATCAGTATTAGCAAAAATTATCTTTCCACTGCAGAAGCAGCTGAAGTGGCATTTAGATGCATTTATACGGACAGTTTAATGAAGCTAAAATGTAGCATGAATGCATTTACACTGCAAAATTATAACAGCATAAATAAGGTTATGAGCTTGGTGTTTTAAATCTTTTTATCCAAATATAATATGTTGGGGGGGGGGAGAAAATGCAAAGTAATGGTACTTTTAAATATAAAAGTAAACCACCAGTTGGTGGCAGCAAGTGACTGTCTTAATGAATGAGTCATTGAGGCATTGAGGCAAACGATTCATTCAGATGGCTGATTCATTCAAGAATGTGAATGGACCACTGAATCATTGACTCAAATGAGTAGTTCAAAAACGCTGAATCATTCAGTAATGAAACACCGCTGTGAGATGTACGACTGTTCTGCTGTGATCTTTGTTTGTAACTATTTTCATTAACCAAAACCGAGCAAAAACAGTCAACATTGACAAAACTGTACGGTATATTATCTACTCATTCAAACTCTTGTATAAAATCAATGTCAAATTTGCAATCATGGTTTTCAAGGAAAACTGCACTCTCTTGGTTGTGACATTATAAATATATAAACGTACTCAGTTACTTACGTAACCTCGGTTTCCTGAGATACGGGAACGAGTACTGGGGAAAACTCCTTTTTCTCCGAGGACTGAAGACTTTCACCATCACGCAGTGTAACTGCACGGCCATTGGTTCGTGCAGTGTATTAAAAACGAACCAATGGCTCGGCAGCGGTGCTGCGCAAGCCTATGGCAGTGAAGCCTGCATTTTCAAAAATTAGGAAAGTTGACGGGTCCTTAAAAATCTTAAATGTTACAAGAAAGTCTTAATTAAGATTTCAGGAGGTCTTAAATGTGGGGACTGAAAGACAAGAATTGCGATTAAACTTAAAAAAGGCTATTCGTTGAATAAATATGTGCGCTGCACGTTTCAAAGTCATCTGCTTCGCTGCTTTGTGGAGTCTGTCTGTTGGGCTTTGTGTGCTGCCATTCCCAAAGCGCCACCTGCTGGAAGAGAATGATTTTCCATTTTCAATCAGCCCGTACAGTCTGCTGTTGTCAAAGGCCAATGTGAAAATCAACCCATGTTTTTAAGCAGCAAATATGCTGAAGATAATGTGTTATAAAATGTAAACAATTAAGGCAGTAAAATATATTTACATGTTATTTAATTAATATAATACTTGATTGTTTTTGTGAAAACCTGCATCTGAACTGTAAATCATGCTTTTTACAGTCATTTAATTTTTTTATTTTATTTTTTGTTCAGGTTTTAAAAATAGGTCTTTAAAAGTCTTGAATTTAAGCTGAAATATCCTGCAGATACCCTGGCCTGGCAAAAAACATCAATTGTTTTTTATATATAATTGTTCGGACCTCGGCTGCTGGGGAGGGTTCATTATTGGACCTCGAGCTGTTTTAGTTGAAGACCCCTGCTTTAGGGCCAGTGCCCCTACCCATTATCCAGGTCCCTCACTACCCCCCCCCCCCATCGAATAAAACGTAGTCTAGTTGTCCTCACTGAATATTACAATTGATTATTATTATTAATTTGTGTTTATCATGAGGACTGTTATTATATTTACAGTAATTCAAATGTATGGGATCATTACTTTTTACGGTAGATTATTTTTAAATAATTGTAAAAACTCTTTTACAGAGTTTTTAAGCATGTTGGTGATTTCCATTGCTACAGATTGAGTGTTGTTGAGATGCTGATATACGGTAACACTTTACAATGAGGTTCATTACTTAACATTAGTTAACTACATTAGTTAACATGAACTAAGAATGAACAATACTTCTACAGCATTTATTAATCTTAGTTCATGTTCATTTCAGCATTTACTAATGCATTATTAAAATCACAAGTTGTGTTTGTTAACATTATTTAATGCGCTGTGAACTAACATGAATAAACAATGAACAACTGTATTTTTATTAACTAACATTAACAAAGATTAATAAATACTGTAATAAATGTGTTGATCATAGTTCTTTCATGTTAGTTAACACATTAACTAATGTTAACAAATGACACCTTATTGTAAAGTGTTACCTGATATACATAAAAAATCCTGTTTAGGATTTACAGAAGAGATTTTAGTTCTTCCATTCCTATAATCAGTCGTTCAGTAACTGACCGTAAGCGCTACAGTAAACGGATGCCGCGTTCTATTTCTGACGCATTCCACACGCTTGAGCTACCAACAAGTTGACAGATTGATATAGAAAATGCGCTTTGATGCATCCAGTGTAGACGCCGTTAGAATGTGGTAGACCATTTTCTTTGGCATAAACTCGCCTTAACCAAATGCCCCCCTTTCAAAAATATTGCTTCCAGCGCCCCCCGATGCTCTCCGAACGCCTCCCTGGGGGGTGGTACCACCCCATTGAGACACACTACTTTAGGGGCTCCGTACTTTGCTGTAAGGGTTTTGGGTGGCATAATTCACAAGTTTACCAATTAAATGACTTTTGAGGAAAGTCTGTGTGCTGTCTGGTTAGGGGATGGGTTTAGCCTCAAAGCAGCCAATCCAATTTAACATGAATGACCAAAAGGGGAGAGCAGAATGGCACAAAGGTTTGAATGTCCCCTGAAAATAAATCATTGGCATTGGTCTCAAACTCAGTTCCTGGAGGGCCACAGCTCTGCACAGTTTAGCTCCAACCCTAATCAAACACACCTGATCCAGCTAATTAAGGTCTTCAGGATTACTAGAAACTTCCAAGCAGGTGTGATTTGGAGCTGGTTGGAGCTAAACTCTACAGAGCTGTTGCCCTAAAGGAATTGAGTTTGAGATCACTGCTTTAAGGGATTACTTGCCATGCCAACAAATGGCTGTTGCATGGAAGAATACCTCAGTAACAGTGTTGCCAAGTACACAGTTTTCCCACTGAATTGGGCTATTTTAACTCTGTTGCCGCAGGTTGTTTTTCATGTACGTGGGTTTAAGATGGGGATTGCGATTGGGCTAGTTTGGGGCTAGTTTTGAGTAGCAATTGGGCAGGTTTTGTTGTGAAAACCTGGTAACCCTGCTCAGTAACATACATCCGAATTGGTACCTTTCCAGCAGTATACTAGTCATGTATTTCCAGCTGTATACAGTCATGTATTTCCCATATCTGGTCAGTAATACTTCCAGATTTGTCCGAAATTGTGCGGTCTACACAGGAAGATACTGGTCTGTATACACCTCTTTTCATGCAGTGTTAATTAGTGTTTTTCTCAGATTTTCTACTGACTGTAGCCATTAAATGTAATTCATCAGCATGGCAAAGCTGACTGCTACTCACAAAAATGCGCTGTGACACGTTCACCCTGATAACTTGTTGAAGTTTGTGGTTAAAGTGCCACTCAGCGGCCAAAAGCTGCAAATACATTTCACAGACACGGTGGCGGCGCACTCATTGCTAAGAGTCCCATCATCAATCCACCCAACTTTAGGGTCTCCACTTCAAATCCTCTACAGCACAGTTTATGAACCTGGGCCTGGTGGCGCATTAACAGTACATGTTTAATGTCTTTCTAATCTGGCAGATCCACTTCAGGTTTTAGAGAGCTCTGCTAATGAGCTGTTAAGTTAAATTAGGTGTGTTGAATTAAAAAGACTTAAAAACAGGGTTGGGTACCACTTCTCTAGCACAATCAATACAAAATATGACTTAATAAAATCACTAACTTTTGAGATGCATGTCCTATAAACATCAATCATTTATTCTCTGATTTGTCTGCTTTATTTAAGAATATTTAAGTAGATTTGATGCCTTTTGTAAACTTAAAAAAAATACATGGCATGATATGTCTCCACATGAGCAGTCATACAGATACAGTATAGTAATTTGCCAGCTAATGCTGTTGTGCATGTTGATTTATATTAGATGGCTAAAAGACTTCAACTCAATCAGCTATCAACTTTAAAGTAGGTGGAGCCAGGGGCAGACTGGCCATAGGGAGTGCTTGGATGTTTTTCGGTGAGCCGGACAGAAAATTCAGCCAACCAGGCCGTGATATGCTCAGTGCTGTGAATATATGCTCATATTGTGTTTAGCTTTGCTGCAGATATATATGTATATATATATATATATATGTATATATATATATATATATATATATATATATATATATATATATATTTTTTTTTTTTTTTTTTATTATATTGTTTAATTATATTGTAGTCTATATTTATTTTAATATATGAACTTAACTCACAAAGCTTTTCTGCAATTCATCACAGCTGGTATCAGTCTTCTTCTACCCTCATCTGATGTGTTGTATTTCTTGAGGTCCAGCTCATCCAGCGGCTCCTTCGACATCTGAAGCATGTAGGAGATTGTTGAGCAGTGAGCAGGAGAGAGTTTCTTCTCTGAGTGTTTGTCTGATTTCACAAACTCCTGAATCTGTCTGGACAGAGTCTTATCTTTCACTTCCAGCAGACAGAGAAACAAATTGATGGATCTTTCAGTGGAGAGTCCATGACCATCTTTGATTTTGTCTTTAATGAACAATGTGGTTCTCCTGATGTTTCTGAGCTGTTCTCTGTGTGTGTCAGTAGATCCTGTAAGAGTCTCTGATTGGACTCCAGTGAGACGCCAAGCAGGAACCGCTCCAGACGTCCATTCTTACTCTCAAGGGTATTATTTACTGCACCTAAAAGCAAATTTTGTACTGAAGCAAAATTCTTCAGCTTCTCCATAGTTGCATTTATGTGGTAACAAAACACATAGAAAGCAGCGAGAAACTCCTGAACACTCAGATGAATGAAGCTGTAGACTTTCCTCCGATGAATCACAGATTCCTGCTTAAAGAACTCAGTGCAAATCCCAGAATACACCGAGGCGTCAGTGACGTCTATGCCGCTCTCAATCAGGTCCTCCTCATAGAACATCACATTGCCCTTCATCAGCTGTTTGAAAGCCACTTCAGCAAGTTTCACAATCACTTCTCTGTTGGACTGCAGGAGTTTCTCTGGATCTCTCTCTTCATACTTCTGGTTCCTCATGTTGATCTGAATCAGCAGGAAGTGGATGTACATTTCAGTCAGAGTTTGAGGGATTTCTGCACTCAGATCTTCTTCCAGGAGCTTCTGAAGCACAGTGGATGAGATCCACGGGGATGTGGCACATGATGTGGAGGCTTCTTGCTCTTCTGATGTGAGAGATTATTCTGCTGGCTTGATGCTGGTCACTGATTCTCTTCCTGAAATATTCCTCCTTCTGAGGCTCAGTGAATCCCTGAATTTCTGTCAGACGGTTGATGTATTCGGAGGGGATCTGATTGGCTGCTGCTGGTCTGGAGGTGATCCAGATGAGAGCAGAGGGAAGCAGCTCTCCTTTCATGAGCTTTGACATCAACACACCCACTGATGAAGTCTCAGTCACATCACAAACTTTCTGAGCATCTGAAAACATCAGTGTGATTCTGCTTTCATCCAGACCATCAAAGATGAACACAACTTTACACTCCTCATAAATCTTTGAGTCTAGATCTTGAAGTTCAGGATGAAAGTCCAGCAGAAGTCTGTGAAGACTGTACTGATGATCTCGGATCAAGTTCAGCTTTCGAAATGGAAGCACAAACATGAAATCTACATCCTGATTGGCTTTTCCATCGGCCCAGTCCAGAATGAACTTCTGCACAGAGACGGTTTTTCCGATTCCAGCGATGCCTTTAGTAAGAACAGTCTTGATCTGGTCTTTCTCCTCACATCCTGGTTCAGCGGAGGCTTTAAAGATGTCATTGCAGTAGATTGGAGTGTCTTGTGAGTGTTGTGTTCTGGCTGTTTTCTCCATCTGTAAAACCTCATGTTCTTCATTCACTCCTTCACTCTCTCCCTCTATGATGTAGAGCTGTGTGTAGATCCTGTTCAGGAGAGTTTCATCCTCTTAGAGTTTGATTCCTTCAGATAAGCTTTCATACTTGTTTTTCATTATGGTTTTGTATTGATCTTTGACTTTCTGAAAAACATCATCATCTGGTTGGTGTGAATGCTGCTGCAAATCTCCAGTTTTGTCAATCAAGGCTGGTTTAATGACAGGACGCGGTCTGGTCTGGTCTGGTCCGAGCTGCAGCTGATACAGTGTCTTCTTAAACCATCGCCACAGACTGCATCTATCAGAACCTGCTCACAAACTCCACATCTGGACTGATAATTAATTAGATCTTCCCTTACCTCACTGCAGACCCCCAGGAAAAAGAGTAGTCATAATTGTTATACAGTATAACTCACCAATAGCCTACCTTGGTTTTCTGAATTGTGATTTATCGTGAAATCCAACAGGTTGTTTAATTGAACAGTTGCTCTTCATACAGACATTTCTAAGAGCATCTCCCTCTTCTTTCTTCTCGCAGGGATTCATTTTGGATGCAGTCCTGACTGTGTATGTTACTGTACCGATTATGATCAGTATTGTAATAATTATTTTAAAGATTACATCTAAGAAAAAAAAAAGATAAAGGAAATTGAGTTCTGATCATTTCCTTTTTATGACACCCTCTGTTTTCCATCTTAACTTTTTAAGCTTGGGCTACATGCCAGAGCCATAACCTAGCAGGCTATAACGCTCATGACATCATCTGCTCATGCATAGCAGGTGATCAGAGTTTGGATCTTAGTTTATGAGGTTCTTTCCTGATCCCATACCCAATCTACTCCCCAAACATTTCTTGTCATCTCTCCACTGTCCTCTATAAAAGCCAAAAATATAATCTTAAAAAGGCAAGGCTGCACTGTGATAGCCAGTCGGTGGCATGTCCTGACATAGGAAACATTTCAAAAACATTCATTATAGTTGACTTGTTCACAACTGTATTTGCTATATGAAAGCCTACAGTATAAAATGATAGAGATGTACAAATTCCATCTTGTCTCGAATTCCTCTCAGACATTTATGAAAAGAAGCCAGAAAATAAACATGAAACACTAGTTACACAACAAAAGTCATTAACCGTTTCTTTCATTTTTTTCTTTCTTTCTTTTAATCCTGTGGTTTTGAAACTACAGTCAATCTTTTATCTTTATTTTGAAAGTTTTCCAGGCATTCCAAATCATAGTTCTGTAGTTTACACAGTACAAAACAAAAAGCAAAAAATAAATAAATAAATGATTGCATGATCATTTGACAAAATAAAGCTTTTTAATATGTGATGTTACTTCTCATTTGATTTTTACTTATGAAATGTGATGCGATTTATTTCTTATGCAGAGTAACAGATAAAACAACTCTAACAAACCTATAACCCTGTAGTTAGTTAATAAAACTCAAGTTTCTAGGGTTCGCCCACATTTTAATGTTATCATCTATAAAATGCCTTTGTGAAACATTAACATACATGTACAATATTTACTGTACATAATTCAAAGCAAATGTAAAGACAAAATGGTAATGCACTCGCCTTGAAATGTGTCGCATCTCTGGCATGCTTGGTAAAGTATATCTGCACTCTTCAGATTCATCCGGTTAAACCAGTTAAGTTTTGTCTGTTTTTTTTTTGTTTTTTTTTTCAGTATTCTTTCAATATACTTATTGTATGAACTCTAGTTGAGGAAATTATTTCTATCATTTTACTAACTTGCCTTGCTATAGTCTCTTTACAGTCCACAGGCAATCAATTGCATGTCATTCTGCACACACATTTTTCTCACACGCTAACAGAGTACACAGAATATCAGGAAGTACATTGACTTATTTCTAAAGGCAACAACTTTTTTAAAAGTGTTCCAGAGACTAGTGCATAATGTTTTACACGCTTTGCGTGCTTTACGTGGGGAAGTTGTGGCCTAATGGTTAGAGAGTTGGACTCGTAACCTAAAGGTTGTGAGTTTGAGTCTCAGGTCTGGCAGGAATTGTAGGTGGGGGGAGTGAATGTACAGCACTTTCTCCACCCTCAATACCACGACTGAGCACTGAACCCCCAACTGCTCCCTGGGAGCTGCAGCACTGGCTGCCCACTGCTGTGTGTGTACTTTGGATGGGTTAAATGCAGAGCACAAAAATCTCTTTCACTTTACATGTTTAGCCTGTAAACTTTAGGCTTTTTCTTGTATCAAAGAAGTTATGAAATTGGTTGTTGACATATAAAAGATCACACTTTACCCAGAAGAAACTTGACAAAGCTGATAATATGGTGAAATGTCAGTCTGACATCATTCAAATAATAAAGCATTAAATCTGTCCTTTGAAATTGTTGTGAAATGCTACTGGAGAAATTTTCAACAGCTTGGGTTGGACTATCCAGAAGATCTTCTTTCCCTTGATCCGCATGTGTTTGAGGAGATTTCTGATTTCATAAAAACTATATGCGGTGACTGCATTTTTGTAAAACAATATTAGGTACCTCACTACATATTTTGCTGCAGTTGCCAGCTGAAATGTCCAGCAAGGGGCGCCAAATGTGTGAGATCATATTCAGATTTTGCATTTCAACTGTAAATCCCTGTTCACACTGCCAGCGACACAGCAATAAAACAACATGATCCCATTCATTTTCAGTGGAGTGTTGGCGACATGAGCGACAGTGGCCATTGGCCTTTATATGATTTGACTATAACCACATACATGGATATAAAAAATATTGTGTGAAAAATAAATAACTTTGATTCATACATTGATGGTTTGTGTTGTGAATTGTATAATGCAGTGAGCAGTTTAATGATTTAGTCAAATTAGAATGATATCTTAGTTTTACCAGCGATATAGTTTGTGATTGCATTTTCTAAAGGTATGTCCAGAATGTGCAGTCTATAATAACATTAGAGACAAAGTCGCTGGCAGTGTGAACGGGGATTAATTGCTATCAGAAAGAAAGCTGTTCCTTGTGTTAAAATGGTGCTTGTTTAACAATACTTAAGTAGATTATGTGGTTTCAGATACAGACCAACTCACTATTAAATGAGCTATCAAGCAAGTTAGCTATGTAAGAATCAGCATGTAGATGCTAACAAATGAAAGGGAAAAGCAACATTAACAGGCGGTTTCCCAAACAGAGATTAGGTCTAGTCCTCATCCTTTAAAGAGGGGTAGAGGGCCTAAGAGCACAAGACTATGAAGAACCCACCCCCCTGACAGAATGAGCTACTGGGATCTGGGTAACATCAAGCTGGTAATATCTGACAAAATTAACGGGGAGAGGCCCAGATTGCAAGGAAAAACCCCTTAAACAGATCCCAAGAGGCAGCCTCGCCCATAGTAGAGTGTGCTCTGAGGCTATAACGCTTCCGGAAGATGTAGCTTCTTGCTGCGTTCTTGGAGGAGGAAGCCCATCCATAGCTCACTGCTGGTCTACACATTTCCTCCACTTAGCCTGATAATGCCTACTCTGGCCTGGGTGAGAGAACGAAGCCTGACTTTGAATGAAGAGCTGGTCACTCTCTTTGAAAGAGCTGGTCCTGTTGATGTAAACCCACGGGGCACACACAGGACATAAAGCATTCAGCCTCTGATGCTCTGAACCTCAATGTGTTTAAGTTTGCCTTCTCACAGGCCAGGCCCAGAGGACACCCTGTCTGGGTGAGGGTAGAAAATTTCCCTGATCTCTGCCAGCTGTGGTGCTTTGGGCCACCTGGGTGTTATCGAAATTAGAATCAGGCTCCAATCTCTTATTCTGGCCAGGGTGAGCATTATCAGGCACAGGTCTTAAATTTCCTTAAATGTGTAGAGCAGCACATTGGGACTGGCTCCAAGCCGAGAGGGGCATCCTCGGTCCAATGCGAGAAGTACATAGGACAATTTGTGTTTTCGCATGATGCAAAGAGATCAATGGCTGCCTGGCCGAATGTCTTCCACAGCAGAAATACTACTTGTGGGTGGATGTGCCAGTCTCTGTAGAGGGGGTTCCCTCTTCAGAATGCCCAGGACATGGGTCACCCATAACGATAGACTAGAGAAGTGACAACTGTCTGTACACTATAGCTATTAAAGTTTACTTCTTCAGCCTTTCCCAGTGTGCTGCCAAGTTTGTCAGTTCTGCCTGTAATGTCTCCACTGTGACACGACATAGAAGATCAATAATTTACTGAGTTTCACCAGAGCTGATATTGGGAGCCCATTTTGTTGTATTTCAGCAAAATAGTTTAAATCCATGCAGGCAAAATCTGAACATAGAGCTGCACTTGCTGTGTACCATTGGTAGATGATATCTTGAAAAGTGTCCATGATGACGTTGTGACTCATCCACTGCCATCTCACCTGGCATCACCCTTTTCTTTCTGCCTTTTTTCTGGGAGGGTAATTTGGACCTTAAAATCATGATCATCGTGCTCCTGTAGAATGCTGTGCAAATGTATATTTTTAACACCTTCAGAATACCAGGTGAACCTTTTCAATTTGTCTTCTTTGCCCATAACGATGCAATGAGTAGTTAGCAAGTCCAAGCTACTTTTTCTGAAAGTAATTTGACAGTGGTGTATTTTCAAGGTGGTATTTTCAAAGAAAAATCTGCTTAGTATGGTTTCATATCTGAGTAATGCCTCTATGTATCCTCTGGCTTTCACTCTCACAGTGGGCTACATTGCACATTGTCTTTTTCCATCTTTGTCGTGGTGGTTACAAGGTCAATGAAAACATGCCCCACCAGGATTTCCAAAATAACGAAAGACTGCATAGTGCTTGTCTTTGGACCTGCATTTCTCTTGTTGGAACAATAATTCTGTCTCCTGTCCTTACTGACCACCTTCCACACTTTCATGCATTTGTAGGACCCAAGTATGAATGTGGTGATGTCATTTAATAGGGAGAAAAGTGATTCACTTGACACTGCAATTCCAGTTGTGTCTGCCAATACAAGATTACGTATATGTGCATAACACCAAACATGAACTCGGTGCTTCTTGTGTGAGAAGTGCAGACAATTGCTTGTACTGCCCTTGCATGTTTGCAGCCCCATCTGTTCAGTCACCAACACATTTCTTGATGTCAATACAACCCTTTCCAAAACTCTCTTCAGCAAAACAAGATATTCCCCAGTAGAGAACTCACACTCAATCACTGCTCATTGATGACATCCGTCACATATCTTACATTGATACTTAGATGTCAAATCTTGTGTTGTATTCATTTGTACTGAATACATGCCTGCTTCCTTAACTTCTTCAGTAATGTTTTGCTGGATTGAGAGACTGATGACACTAATGTCTGTTTAGTGTTGTCTTGGACTGCAAATTCGCAAGGGTCACTCATTAAGCATGTACAGATATGTGGTTTGATTTGGAGACCATTTTGTGTAATGCAAGTAAGAATGTGAAGCAGTTTGATGATCATTACCAATGGCACTCACTCTACACTGTGTTATGTGTGGATCATTCCCTAAACTACCGAACAAAGTTACACTGTATTTTGGAATGTGTGCTTAGCGTGGAGTCCAATTTTAGTCCAATTGTATACATGCTGAATGAAATCAAAATACAACCGCAATATCCAGTTCTCTTGGTTTGATTTCACAAAGACTAGATGATTTCAATTGGATGAACATGTTTACATAGAAATTTAAAAACTCATATTTTTGCTTTAGTTTGATGGAAATCAAATTATAAAGTGCATGTAAAAGTACTGGATCGTGTGAAAGGAAACATTTAAAATCCTAATGACCCAAAATAGCAGATCTGATGAGTGAACAACTGTTGCAAGAGAAATCACTTTATTTAATGATTAATTTAAATCACTATGGCCTGGTTTCACAGATGAGGCTTAGACTCATAGTTCAATTAGGACATTTAAGCAATTTTTATAAACGTGCTTAGAGAAAAAATAAAAAATAAAACATTACTGGGGTGCATCTTGAGATAAAACAAAGGCACTTATATATTTTAAGATCAGTCAGTGCAAGTTTCTTACAGTTGAAACCGCTCAGACTTACATTTTAGTCTAGGACTAGGCTTAAGCCTTGTCTGTGAAACCGGGGGTACAAATGTAATGTTGCTCATGACAACAAATCTAAAGTAGAATTCTTGTTTCAGTCTGCTTATCAGTAGTTTCAGCAAGCCATAACATACATGTACGCAGCTGGGTAGATTACTTACAAATTGTAATCCGTTACTGATTCCAAATTACATGACAAAAATTGTAGTCAGTAACGTAATCCTTTACATTACACATTTTAGGTAATATAATCAGATTACTTTTAGATTACTTTTGACCTAACTCATTTATCACTGATTTAAACAGGATAATCTTGTACCATAATTATGTAAAAAATACAAAGAGTGAGAAAATATATCCCTTTCACTGTAATTAACAACATGAAGTGCACTAAACATTATATTACATCAAGGTTTCCCAAACTGGGGTTCGTAAAGGAACTGCAGGGGGTTTGTGAGTTTAATGAAAGGCGAACATGTTATTAAATCATAAAAATGTGAAATTAAAATAAATCATTTTGAAATAACAATCAAACTAATTCGCTTACTAAAAAAGAAGAAATATTTTATGTTTACCTGCATGCCATGTGACCATTAACCAATGTCAGAGAACTGTGAACATGCAAATGTGATACTTAATTAAAATATTTATTTTTAAATCTCAGGGGTACTTAAAGGGGTCATTGATTATGATTTCACTTTTTTAACTTTAGTTAATGTGTAATGTTGCTATTTGAGCATTGGCAACATCTGCAAAGTTACGATACTCAAAGTTCAGTGTAAAGGGAGATAATGTCTTTTACAGAATTGCTGATTGACCAGCCCTTTAATGTTAATATATTAGGTGAAAGAGGTTCAGATGACAAAAAGTTTGACAATGTCTGCAAATAAGAAATAAGAATTTGTGCATTTTAATGAGTTTGAAATACAAAAGCCTTTCAATAATACATGGTTAAATAACTTACTGAGTGATAATTCAAATAAAAATGAATGTGTTCATCAGTAGTTGATGCAATATTGAAACACTTCTTAAACCTGAAATGATTTTTGTAAATCCAGTGGTCACCTGACTAATGACTGATCTGACTGATTGTGAATGTCCACAAAACTGGACTTTCTGAGTGTATATAAGTGGAAGACTATTTTAGAAAGGAAAATTTAAAAGATAAAAAGAAAAGAGGAATTAGACAGAATCAATAAATGATGAACAATTTATTGCAATTGTGTGAATAATATGTAATCATGTAATCAATAAAAAAAAAGTAACTGTAGTCTGATTACGAGTATTTTAAAATGTAACTTACTCTAATTACAAGTACTTAATTTTTGGAATCTACATGTATTCAGCTACTACCCAGCTCTGCATGTACGTATAATATACATTATATATGAAAATTACTTACTCTGGATAAATGTCCTCATTAAATCAACAGAAAACACAGATGATAATTTTAATGATTTTAAATAAGCAGTCATACAGTAAAAACACCTTTTTTGCATAAATCAAACATATTCACACAGGTTTAAAAATTTCAGTCTATAAGCACTTCATATAAACCCACACTTTAAAAAAAAAAAAAAAAAAGATGTAGCTCACGTGCCTAAAGCATGATTTATTAACATATACCTTATTATAGCATGGACTTTGAATACACTTTACTTGACCACCTTTCGCAGCTCAGCCAAGACCCAGATGGCGAAGGTGAGCAGTGCCACTGATCCGGACTGATGTGTGGCTGCCAGCGGGGTGGGAACATAGAGCAGCAGAGTACTAATGCCCAAAACCACCTGAGAATTTCATCAGAAAAAACACATTATATATGAAGGTTAACATCACAGCTTATAAAATTTGACAGCTTTAATCCAGATAGTTTTAACTCCAGATAGTTATAGCTAATACTGTGATGATACCAGTCCAATTTATATTTATTTTTCAAAGTGACCCTTTTTACCACACCTTAACACACATTAGATATATGTTGTAGCACTGATCTTGTTTGTTAAAGTAAACTGATAAGAGTATTGCTGATAGTTATTTATTTTTTTAACAGCAAGGTAAAAAAAAAAAAAACACTGATAAAATTACAAATAGTGTGTCACTACAACACTGTGTACAGCATAGCCTATGTTTTTTGTTTGTTTTTTTAAAAGGTAACAAATAAATAACCCGCAATATTGAGTTAAATCACCATCTAGAGGAAATAGTCTGCTGTAATAGTTCTCTAGACCATTTACTGAAACATTTACTGGAACAAATGCACACTAATAATGATTATTATTGCAAGAATACCTAAATCTGGTGCATTTCGAAGGTAGTTTAAGTTTATATAAATTTTTAAAGTATACTGTGTACCAACATTTTTTATCCTTTAAAAAGGAAACTATTGTTTTATTACAATATGGCAATGTTTGTGTTAAGTTCAGAATTTAATGCATTTCTCATAATGTAACCTTTATTACATTATGAGTTTAAGTTTTAATTACATTGAGAAAATTATGACATTAATAATTATTGCATTATTAATGTAATAAAATGTAATTTATGCAGTTAATTACGTGTAGCTTTAGAGAAAAATTCAGAGAAAAGCCTGTGCAACTGCAGTGTAATTAGTAAAAATATAAATGTCACATTGTGGTCAGTTCTCACAAAAGTTGGTACACAGCCTCGCCTCGACTATAGCGCATTCAGAGAGTATTTCAGGGAGTACTGACGACATCACATTGACATAAGTATTCAGGCCCATAACTTGAAGCACCTTTGGCAGCTATTCTAGCCTTTTTGGGTATGATGCCACAAGCTTTGTACTTCTGGATTTGGGGATTTTCTGTCATTTTCCTCAGCAAATCCTCTCAATCCATGTCAGTTTGGATGGGGACTGTTGGTGAACAGCCACTCTTAGATCCCTACAGAGATGTTTGGTTGGGACACTCAAGAATCGTCGTTAAGTCACTCTTGTGTTGTCTAGGCTGTGCTGATTGTCCTGTTGGAAGTCAAACCTTTGGTCCAATCTGATATCTCTCTGTTTTGCTATGCTCATCTTTCCTTTTAACCCTCCAGCGCCTGACGCTAAGAAACAGTCCCACAGCATGATGCTGCCATCGAGGGGTTTGTATTGTGCATAAGATGGTTTCCTAGCAGACATGATGACTGGAACTGCGGTTCATCAGACCAGACAATCTTGTTTCTCCGAATCCTTTAGGTGCTTTTTTTGAAAAATCCAAAAGGGTTTGCATGTACTGAGGACAGGCTTCAGTCTGGCCACTCTGACATAAACCTCAGATCAGTGAAGTCCTTCTGTGAGTCTCCCGTCTCAACACATGATCTCTGTATCTCAACCAGTGTGATCGCTTCACCTCTCTTTCTATCCTTACTGCTCAGTTTGGCCAGGTGACCAGCTCTATGAAGAGTTCTGGTTGTTCCAAACATCTTCCATTAAGAATTATGCATCCCACTGTAGGGTTGGGTACCGAAACCCAGTACCAATATGGCATCTATGTAACCGGTATGTACTAGAACCGAATCAGAACACAGAGTTTGGTGCCTCATTTCGGTGCCATGCCTGAGCGATCGATTGAAATATCTGTCCTTTGTTTCTCCGAAACGGACGTAAGAAGCATCATCACCAGTGCACCGCATGTGAAAAATAATTTCCCGACTGAGAAAATGCACGTGAGCTCAAGTTGGAAAGCTCTAATAATACAAGCCCAACAAATCTTTGTAGTAACGCGAGTGTGCTGTTTCACATTCCGACTTAGAAGCACAACTCTGGAAATGAGAGCATCCGAGGAACGCGTGAATGCAGAAATTACACTCGCTCTGACAGCAGCAGGTAGCCCTCCATTAACTAGATAAGCTAAACATTCTTAAATTAAAATGCCTAAAGCTAAAATTCTCTTGTATTCACGTTTTTAAACCTGTTGTCCAACAAAAGAACATTATAACCTTTTTAGTCCACAACAACCAGTTAAATGCTTCCTTTTGTGATCTGAAGTAGCTTCTTGTCACAAAATGAGGCAGAAAATATGCTCCATAGGCTACTAATACATCGATTAGCAATGGATTATAAATATACTTAATTATTATGAAAATACCAGAGATGGCTTGAATAACACAGATAAACTATACATTGTTGTAGTCGAGTGTTTATTGTATTTTATCATTCAAAACCTTTATATCTTCTGTTTATTCAGTTACAGCGATAGCCTTTGTCCATATTGGGGATTTCCTGGAGCTTCATGAGTTCTGCTACTTCTGTGACTGGATATATGGATTTTCTGTGCGAGGGCGCCCTCTGGCGTCCAGTATGAATGAAAAAGACATCATGTGTTTATTGCTAATGGCCAATCCAATTATTCATTCGTAATTTTTATTTTCTTTTATTATTTTTTTTTATAAGTATCGTTTAGGCACTGGTACCGTATTAAAAGTACCAACCCTATCCCACTGTGCTCTTGGGAACGTTCAATGAGGCAGATGTTTTTGAAGCCTTTCCCTTGTTTGAGACAATGCTGACACTGCAGGCAGTACCTCATGGCTTGGTTTTTGAATATGGTTGGTTTATTATATTGACAGGTTTGTGCCTTTCCAAATCACTTCAAAAACATTGTCACAGATGGACTCCATTCAGTGTGTAGAAACATCTCAAAGATGAGTAATGGGATGCACCTAAGTTAAATTTTAAGTATCACAGCAAAGGATCTGAATACTTTGTTTGTCAATGTTATGTCAATGTCAACGACATTACAAGCTGCTGAATTTTGATTGGCTGCAGGTGTCCATATTTGTTTATTTGTGATATGTGAATGATATGTTAGCATTTGCACCAGAGAAGATGCATGTCAGTTTTCAATTTAACCGATCATACACAGTAGTAGCAAAGTTATGATGATTTCTTATTTGTTGTTTCCTCAAAGCGTTTCCAATGTGTCAAGTTTCGTTTAGACAGTAGCTACTGGTACAGCTATAGGTAAACATCTGACCATTTCATTTGTTTATATCGTTGTAACGTTTTGATTTTCAGATTTTTTCAGGCATAATAATAATAATAATAATAATAATAATGACAATAAAAATCTAATCAAACATAACCGGGTTCAAGCACAATTTGGTTAATGATCATTTTAGAAGAGGAAGAAGAAGAAAATCAGTGCAAATACAATAGGACTGGACTCCTAATGAGTGTATAGTGCTGTATGTGGTGCAGTTTTAGGCTTTTTACTTGTGTATAGGCCATGGCTGTGAGACAGCCAATCGCGATCTTGGCCCGTCTGGGTAGATGGACCCGCCTGGAGAACAGGTAGAGTCCTGTGATGGCTGTCAGTGAGCCGATGCCCTGCACAAACATACAACACCTCAGCTAAACCACATGCACCAGGGCACTGACACATTTCAGCTGACAGGAGCGGAGCTTACCAGAATACGATGGTCAAACTGAACCGTGGTGGGATTTTCAAACACGTTCTTGATGGCTGGGGAAAAAGCCAGAAGATCATCAGGGATCCAACGCTCGCCCATCTTTGGGAAGGAGTTATAAACCAAACCCGCATCCAATCCCGCAACAAAAGCGCCTGTAAGAGACCATGGACAAAAGCACTTTATCATTGCATAGACTGTCAAATTAGACCAAACAGCCTTAACAAATATGTTCCTCCTGTCCTGATGTATTGACAGTTACAGACTAAAGATCCAAGTTCAATTTTAACATTTCCTCCACGTAAACAGCTCTTAATGGATACTGGTGTAGTACTACTACTAACATATTTTATAATAACATTACATGGGCGTTCATTATTATGTATATAATTGCAGGGGTTAAAGCAAAAAAAAATCCTGAGCCTGAACTTTTTCCCGGGGGCGGGGGGAGGGGGCAGCACATGCAAAGCATGCAATGACTGTTGCAACTTAAACATTTGAAAGGATACTATGGCAAAGTTATTGCTTTCCTTATTGAAACTGATTTTTTTTTTTTTCATGGTTAACGAAGAATGAAAGCTATATACACTTGGAAAATTATGAGCTATATCACTGCTTATCAACACTAGACAATATACTGAGATCACGAGATGAGACAAAATACAGAAAATTGGTTCACTAGAACGAGACAATTTGAATGCTATTTTAAGAAATTTTCAATGACAAAATATTTGTCGCTTAATTACAAAAAGTAAAAATACAGTTTTATTTTGAAATATTTTAACTAATCTATGGCTGTAACTAATGATTATTTTGGTAATAAAGTAATTTGGTTATTTTGACAATTGAGTAATCTGATATTTTTATTAACACAAACAGACCTAAGTGAAAACCAGGCTGTAGTATGATTATTTATATATAAACTAACAATGAGGCAATAATAATTGGCTCAAACAAAATATCAAAACCAAGTAATTACATGGTTTTATTGAACAACACTTAAAATAGGCTACATAATGTAATATGCCTATACATATGAACATAACCAACTTAAGTAAATTATAACAAATACCTGCAGAGGGCGCCAACGGCCTGGTGACGTTTCGCTTTACAGCGTGATTAAACAATGTTTTAATCCAATAAATTTTAATATTTGGCCACATGCAGAAACTTTTATTTTGAAATCGCGATGTACAACATGGCATTTAGAAATAGGTTGACGTATTCTCCTGTGTTGGCAAAGGTTTATGATTTACGTTACAAATCTAGTAAGATACTGCACACTGTTTTCTCAGAGGAACTTTAAGCAATTATCACAGCATATAGAGGAAGAGTTTAGCCCCTTTCACACATACAGTCTTTACTGGTAAATTACCATTAGATCATATGTGAACAGGACCTTTTCAAAAAGCCCAGCAAATTTGTTCTGGCAATCATATCGTTCTTATGGAGATGACATGATTACTCTGAGCTGTTTACAAAGCTCCGCTGCTTTGTAATTAGTTATTCCATGTAAATATGCGCTAGATGGACCTCGCAGCTTTTTGTCGCACTTCTCCATTCATCAGGGCTGCGACTCTGCCTATTATTCAACAGTTCAACATGTTTTTTTTAAATGTAGGATTTTTTTTTTTTGCAGCCAAACGCTGCATGGTGCCGGAGAACTTTAAGCCCTGTAATTGTGTCCCATGTCATATCCTCCATGTCATAAAATAAAAATTACAGAAATGGCTGATTACTCTACATGCGAGCAAAAAGACCAATAGCCTAGTTTTCAAAAATGGATTTTGTCATTATTTTTACCACATTATTTAATATTTGTAACAAAACTCAAATTGTTTGCTATTTACATTTAATAATTAGAAACACTATGCATTTCAATAACTCAAATGACACATTTTACATAAAACACAGTTTACATAAAATAGCAGGTTTGCATATTTACTGCTTGTATTCAGTGTGTGATTTGAAGCCGTTTTTGATCGGATCGTGGAAAGTGTTGCTGTTTTCTAATTGCTGTGATCATTTTGAGTGAGGAGGAAATATTGAACTCATTTGTCCTCTGGACAACCCCTGTGCACATGGTTTTAAAAGAATCATTTATAATAAACACTGCAACACACAAGTCATGTCATGCATTTGCTCATACCAGAGAGAGCTGTGAGGAAGACCAGACCGCCCGTAACCTTGGCAAACCTCCTTAACTGCAGCAAATTCCTGCTGTCAGGAATCTACAGTGGAGCAGAGACAGCAGAATGATCTGTACCGCATCCGAACCTCCTGAAACAGCAGCAGGCAGAGCTGAAATCACAGCTTACCCTGTTGGCAGGCAGCATGAGAGTGAGTCCCGTCCAGAGACTGGAGCAGTACAGCAGCAGAGCGGAGCCCAGATGAGCCGCCAGCCTGTACTGACTGACACGGGGAATGTCGTACGATTCAGTTTTCTCCTCCAGACCACTCTTCACCATGTACCATCCCAGAAGACCCTGAGCATGTGCATCCATTAACAGATCTTAATTACACAACACAATCTAAACTAACTGAAACAAATGACAGGATTGGGGGAGAAACCTAATTACTCTAATGGTGACTTTAAACTTAACACACCTTTTACAACAAAATATAATCAAAAATACTACATAGAGTTTAAGCATCTATTAATTATGTCTCCAAGCCTTGACCAAAAAAAAAAAAATATTCAAGTGCATCATCAATGACCACACTGAGCAGCCCAGCAGCCTATTAGTTCACCACCATTAAACCTCACACTATACATTTAATATTTTAAGCTGATCATACTAAATGGACAAAAAAGGGATTTATTTATATTTTTACTTTTACTTTTAATTAAGCATTAAATATTCATAAATATAGCTGCAAGCAGCAATTAAGTGGCCAAGCACAACAGAGGTAAAATGAAGAGTTGATTGCTCAGTAAAGACCAGTGGCCTGTAGCACGACGCGATATGAACAAACTCTGAGTTTCAGAGTAGGTTAAGAGTTAAGAGAAAATCAAACAAATCCAACCTGGTTTAGATCAGGATCAGCGGGCTCACAAAGCTCGATATAGACGTTCTCTGTCAACTCAGAGTTTGAACCAGAGTTTGTGATTAATTCTGGAGCGCGTGCACCTGAAAGTGTGACACGTGCAGCAAACAGCCAATCACACGGAACGTGGAGAGCGTCAGCAAAGCGCCAGTTTGATTCACTTATCACGAGAGCTGGCGCAATTCACTTTTCTGCTGAGGATTAAGAGATGTCGTTATTAAAAATAAATTTAAATGCATTTACAAGGCAGAAATAAACACTTCTGCTGCAGCTAAAGTTTGAGAAGGCATTCTAACTGTTTAATTTGGACCAAGAGATACGGGGAAACGGCTTCATTGCATCTGATATATGTTACTTTACTCACAGCTGGTTGGTCCAGTTTGGGTTTGCGATCTCTAAACCAGAATAAAACCTGCTCTGGAGCAGGGTAGCCGTGTGGTGCAAGTTACCATGGTGACAAAACCCCGCTCAAAACCAACCCATCTTCTTGAGCCTGAAAACTCAGAGTTTGCTCAAACTAAACACAAACTTAAACTCTGGGTAAAAACTGAAACCGGCTTTGTGCTACAGGCCACAGGGTTCTCCAACCCTGCTCCTGAAGAGCTAACTTCCTGCAGACTCCCTGCTTCAACACACCTGTCTGAAATTAAGTAGTCCTGAACACCTTGATTAGCTGGTTCAGGTCCAAGATTAGGGTTGAAGCTGAACTCTGCAGAATGGTAGCTCTCCAGGAGGAGGGTTGGAGACCCCTGTTAAAGACATTTGTTGATACATAATTTTACTACAAATTCAAAATGTCCGAAACCAAAAAGGCCAACATAGGAAAATTAGATATTGTTCAATTCAGCATGCCATTCCAAATCTAACTAAACCAATCTTACGATTTTTGGCCAAATTGGTCAGAAGTTATAAGCAGAAATGTCAATATTTTTATATTTTTACCAGTAGGTGTGACGAAACTACTTATGTGCCCTCAGGTCATGCTTGATATAACACTTACCAAGTTTGGTCAGAATCTGCTAAAGCATTGTGGAGATATAGCTTCATGTCCTTTTTTGCACAAACTTTGTTAAATTCATTAGCACGTTTTATGAAATTGGTTTGGTATATCAAAAAGCTTTTTATAACTTTTTTGCCATAATGCTCTGAAGATGATCTGAGCTAATTTTGGTGAAAATTGGACAAACCGTCTAGGACGAGTTAGTAAAAGTACTTATTTAAGAAAATTCAAAATTCAATTCAAATTTGCTGTAGTTAATGATGAGACTGTCCTCTATCCGTGTGCCAAATTTCATAACTTTCTCACAAGCGATTCTATAAGATTAAAGCGTTTGCAAAATACAGAATTTTACTACATAATTCGAAATGGTCCACCCTCAAAATGGCTGACATAGGAAAATTTGGAATAGTTTGAGATCACTCTCATGATTTTTGGTCAAATTGTTCAGAAAATATTAAAAGTCAAATTTGTATATCTTTTGACCTGTAGGTGGCGCTTTGCTGAAGCTACTCATGTGCCCTCAAGTCATGCTTGGTATAACACGTACCAAGTTTGGTCTGAATCTGCTAAAGCGTTGCGAAGATACAGCCTCATGTCCATTTTTGCGTGAATTTCATCAAATTCGTTAATACGCTTTACAAAATTTTTATATGTTTGGTGTATTTTCCGCAAAATTCAAAAATGATGAAAAGTCTTGACCTGTAGAAATTTAAAATTTGGTAATACTATTTAACAGTATTGTTGTGTCTACTGGCTCAGCCTTGGTGAGAAGAAAACACCTCTTAAAAATCATTAAAAAATTGCAATTATTCCAGATTTTCCAAATCAACTTACCTAAGCCAAGCATTTACCCTACAGAGCTAATACTACACTAAAAAAAATCATTTTTTATTGTTTGTTTTTTGTGTTGGATGTGTGTGGAGATGAGAATTCATTGCATGATGACTGATTACCTGGAAGACGACAAAGCCACACAGACCCAAAACACGAGGCTTCATGGAGCGGCTGAAGTATCCTCGTTTCCAGAAATACACTGTGGGAAGAATGTAAGCTAATCCAACCAGCCGACCCCACATGCGGTGACCCCACTCCATGTAGAAGATGAACTTAAACTCTGTCAGAGTCATGTCGTGATTCATGCTGTGAAAAACAGGCCATCATTATGTAAATGCAATTTCCACGTAACCATTCACACTAAATGTATTGTAGTTGAAGCATCATAGCGGCACAATATCATTGCAAATATTTAGATGTGACATGTACTTCAGCTCACTTGAGAAGAGGAGAAATATACTCACATTTTGAACTCTGGGAACTGTTTGTACTTGGAGAACTCATCTTCCCACTCCGCTTCAGTCTGCGGCGGCTTCATCTCTTTCACTAAATGCCAGTCTACCATAGACAGACCAGACTCCGTCAATCTAAGACATGCAGCCATCAGTCAGTGAGTGTAAAGTCTGTCTAGACAGCAGTAAGGCCAGACTCATATTTCATGCACATAACAAGTGTTCCTGCATTGGTCTGGCAGAAACAGGTACTCAGGGGGACAACAGAGTTACCATCAAATGTCTGCGCCATTAAACCAAATGTGTTATTAGTCATGACAGCGGACTGGCTTTTGATTCTCATCATCACTGTGTTGCATCAGAGGGATTTTGCTTACAAATACTCACTATTGCTAAAACATAACATTAATGTTGGTTTTATTCCCATTCGTTCCAATAGCAAAAAAAAAAAAAACATGGTAGCATTTCTATGACCTTACAAAAGGTCAAGAGATTGATTGCACTGGACATAAGAAAAAGATGCTGAATTTGCCATTGCTGCATCAGCCTTTGCATTAGAAACACTCACACAGCAACTAGATTGCTGTCATTTAAGAAAACAGTAAAGTAAATCCACATAATTTTTAATGCAAATATATATTTTAAAAACGATTTACAAAACTGTGGAAACACGTCATCACATCTATGAAAAGAGTCCATAATGCTGGTTTTAATGAGAAATAAATATATATTAAACAGCCTCAAATGTACTGTGTCCACTTATATGAGTCCATATATCCTAATGATACACTAAACTGAACAGAATAGCTAACATCAAACATACGTGTTCATATGCACCATACATACATTCAAGTAAGTAATTTTTAATTTATTAGATAGCAGCTTCATTTGAAGGGTTTAAAAGTCAAACAATTAAAGCCAACATTAAATTATCGGTTTCAGCCTTGAAATTCCATAAGGGTGCATCCCTAATGAAAACCACTTATAATAGCCAAAAGTCGGTATTCAGAAAAGTCAGTCATCTGCATAGTTGCATTATTTAAG
The DNA here is from genome assembly GCF_012432095.1 of Onychostoma macrolepis. Taxonomy (NCBI): domain Eukaryota; kingdom Metazoa; phylum Chordata; class Actinopteri; order Cypriniformes; family Cyprinidae; genus Onychostoma; species Onychostoma macrolepis. Next base: position 1,194,513 of record NC_081167.1, on the reverse strand, counting down.
AAATATTAACCAAGTTGTTGGAGCTTAGATGTTATATTAAGACTTTCTGTGCACTTGCTGTGAAGAACAAGGGCCAGTTTTACTAAACAGGGCAAATTAGCACGAGAGCGCAATTCCAAAACACAAATTTCTGCAGGTGATTTACTGACAACACGCAAATGAAAGAACACAGACGCAACATCTCATTTACATATAAACCAACGCAATATACCAAGTACAGCGCAAATTATCGTAGTTGCAAATAAGCAGAGCCAATGCCCATCAGGTGCGGGTGATCTACTTACGACACAGGCACAAAATAGTTTAAGACATGCTTTTTTTGGGCGTCAAATAATGGCTAAAATACCAGTAATCTGACGAGTGCAAACATTAGTAAATCACATTGCATGCTTCATTTTAATACTCTCCTCCCAAAATTTTGCATCAGAAAGGGAAACCCCTACAATTCATATAAGGTCATATAAGGAACATATGCATATTCAATAAGGTCGGGCGCAAAAATAACTGTGTCCATGCCTTTTTAGCGCTAATTCTTCACTGCGCACACTCAGTAAATCCTGACAGTACTATTTTAACGCCAAAAGACGTTTTGCGCTGGCACAAGCGCTTAAATCTGGCCCCAAGTGTAATCAATATACAAAGTCAGATTTAAAATCCTGAAGGACACGTCCAACCTCAGCTTCAGGAAACAATAAGTCATCTCTATTACAATCAATCTTGTAAATGGTGACAGTGTTAAAGCTTAGTAACGGTAACTAAGGGGTTTTCATCAGGAAACTACCAAAAGTCTGTGCCAACCACTAGTCTACTAAATATAAAAATGACTACACACAATCACTGTTAGATTTTCATCTAGTCATGTCAACTCTGTGCAGGTGACTTTATAAGGCATTACTGAACTTCTGTTTTCACCTGGTAACCCCTCCGAGGACCACGGCGCCCAGCACCAGCCCGCTGCAGCCCACCAGCCAGCGGCCCAGCACTCGATCGCTCGCCGCGTTGGGGATCGACGCCGTCCTGACTGACGCATGTCCACCTGCTGTGGTCACTGAGGTCTGTCCTCTCTTCAGCAGCCACTGTCGCAAAGGGGTTCGCTGTAAACACATTCACAACGAAGACAGATTTCAGTGAACAACTAACACACAGGCAACGCTGCACAGAAGTATCCGATCGTCATAGTTAAGCAGAAGTAAAGACATTTTATGAAAAAAGGCTTTAAATAAAAGTCGCTCACGTAGCTCTCAAACACTTACAGTAAGTATATTTAACATCAGTTACTTAAGCATCAAAACTACAAGTGAACTCTATAATTAAAGGCACAGCTGACTACATCACTAAAGTGTGATCTGATCTTTTAACAACTATGCAATTTCTCAATCGACTATTTACAAACTGCCATTACTGTAACCTCCCTTAAATTTTGGCTGAACTGTCACTCAACAGGTGAATTCATTCAAGCTGCAATTTTTAGTGCGACTTGTGTCCTCAGCTGTAAATCTGTTGTGTGAAACTTAATGTTATGTCACATGAAACTTTTTTTTATGATAAACACCTTAATTCTGCAAATATATGCATTCATATTTTAAATATTCATTACAAATCTTCATTGATGCTCAAATATGTAACACTGAACCAAGGGACTTCTGAACAAGTTATAATCTGTGTAAATTGTAATTATTTTGTTGTATGGAAAATAAGTAAATATCTCATGTATCTTTTATCCATTATTGTGTATATGTAAATATTCTTATTTTGTAATAATAGTAATAATAATAATAATTCACTGTATAAAGAGAGGCAATGGCAAAATGTCACCCGTGATAGATCTTTGTGGTCAACAACTGGGATGGATGTGAAAACAACATTTAAGTGAATTTTCAGCGAAACACTCTGTACACTTATTGCTGCATACTGATAAAGTTACTGTGTTGCTGGAAATGATATTATATTCATACACTGACCGCTGCAGTAGTAATATTCATGTGTCTTACCTGTATCTGCTGTAAATTTCTCCCCGCAGTTTGACAGCGACACAAGGCAAGTCTTATTACTGGTAGCACCATGATCTTAGTCTCGCGGATAAATCTGTCTTCTTACTAAATTATTATGAAATTACTAGTCATGTAACCAACATAGTCACATAACTCACTACCCATGCTCTTCTTCGGCTGCTTCTTCTTCTTCTTCTTCTTCTGGTTTTGTTGGCCGCTTCCTCCTTCTGTGTATCAGCGCCACCTACTGAACGTACTGTACATACAGCACAAGAGATGATTCTGGTACGTTATCTAAATGTTTTTCCTTAAAGGATCTATCCAAACTCTGGATTCAGAACTCCTACAACCAGAATAGGCACCTATTACAAGAAAAGAAAAGAGAAAAAAACAAAAAAACACTTTACCATCCCATGAGACCACGGTACAGGATATGTATATCATAATCATAACTCATAATATGCATGAACACTGCTGTATTTTCCATCAGTGACTGTATTTCCACTGTAGTTTTTGCTTATAGCAAAGTGTTATTGTTATAATAAAAAGCTAGCAAGCTAAGCAAGCTAAGCTACAGCAACATGGCAAAAAAATAAATAAATAAATAATAATAATAATAATAATTTTTATATTGAACCTAGTGTTGTCACGATACCAACATTTCAGTATTCGGTGACGATACCAGTGAAAATCCACGGTTCTAGGTACCAATTTTGGTTTTTTATTAATAAAGTCAAACAAAAATCAAATGTACAAAAATCAATGCCATTCTTTATGCTTATTTAAAATTGTGTTTCAAGTTTTCCACAAGTAATAAAAGTATGGAAAACAGTAAACAAGTTTCAACCTAATTTAATTTGTCTTTTAATTAATGAAATTTAAACACATTTTAGTTTTTGGTAGGCCTAAATAAAGGGGATTTACTATTAAAATTAAAACATGGAAGAAATATTGTGTGATTATTAAAAAATTAAGTTTTATAAAAAAATGTAAACAGTAGTAGTAGTATCACATACATTGTATTAAATAATAGGAGCCTATATCATGCACAATGTCTGGGGAAGAAACTGTTCTTGTGTCTGGCTGTCCTGGTAATTGGGGCTCTGTAGCACCAGCCAGATGGCAAAAGTTGTGATTTTCTGAGCCCTTTTCCTCACTCTGAATGTATACAGTTCTTCAAGGGAGGGCAGGGGGCACTGATAATCTGTTCAGCAGTCCGAACCATTCTCTGTAGTCTTCTGATCCCTGATTTTGTAGCTGAGCCAAACCAGACAGTTATTGAAGTGCACAGAACAGACTCGATGACGGCTGAGTAGAACTGTTTCAGAAGCTCCTGTGGCAGGTTAAACCTCAGCTGGCGAAGGAAGTACAACCTTTGTTGGGCCTTTTTTACGACTCAATGTGAGTGTCCCACTTCAGGTCCTGAGAGATGATGGATCCCAGGAACTTGAATGTCTCCATTGCAGCCACAGTGCTATCTATGATCAGAATTAGCTTTATTCGCCAGGTGTGCGCAAACACACGAGGAATTTGTTGTGGTTTTATGGTGTACATACATACATACATACATACATACATACATAAATACACATGTGACATGAGAACAGAAAAAAACATTTAAATAGTAAGACTTAACAATGGATAATAATCATAATAATAATAATAATAAGTATGAATCTGGAACAGTAGATTTATGTACAGATTTGTGCATTATTTACTCTATATACAGCTGTATAAATAAACAGATATGTATGTGTATTTACATAATACTTAAGAGGGAGGCAATAATTAAAGATGGAGAATGGATTACAGAATGAGTTACAGAACACAGGTAATGATCCACGTGTTAGCTATTTAAGCTGGAGATGGCATGGGGGGAAAAAAATGTTTTTATGCCTAGATGTTCTAGTGCACAGAGATCTGTAGCGTCTGGCTGAAGGGAGAAGTGCAAACAAGCTGTGTCCGGGGTGAGAGGGGTCTTTGATGATGTTACCTGCCCGTTTCTTCACTCTGGAGTTGTACAAGTCCTGAAGGCATGCGCAGGTGCACACCAATGATCTTTTCTGTTGTCCTAACAGTCCGTTGAAGTCTTCTTAAATCTGATTTGCTGGCTGACCCAAACCAGACAGTTATGGAGGAGCACAGAACCGACTCAATAACAGCTGAATAAAACTGTTTCAGCAGCTCCTGTGGCAGGTTGAACTTTTTCAGCTGACGAAGAAAGTACAACCTCTGCTGGGCCTTTTTCACGATGGAGTCAATGTGATTGTCCCACTTCAGGTCCTGAGAGATGGTGGTGCCCAGGAACCTGAATGACTCCACTGCAGCCACAGTGCTGTTCATGATGGTGAGTGGGGGGAGAGGAGGGGGGTTTCTCCTGAAGTCCACAATCATCTCCACAGTTTTGAGCGTGTTCAGCTCCAGGTTGTTGTGACTGCACCAGACAGCCAGCTGCTCAACCTCTTGTCTGTAAGCAGACTCGTCGCCGTCCTGGATGAGGCCGATGACTGTGGTGTCGTTTGCAAACTTCAGGAGTTTGACAGAGGGGTCTTTAGAGGTGCAGTCATTTGTGTAGAGGGAGAAGAGTAGTGGGGAGAGAACGCAGCCCTGAGGAGCTCCAGTGCTGATGGTGCGGGTGCTGGATGTGTGTTTTCCCAGCCTCACTAGCTGCTGCCTGTCTGTCAGGAAGCTGGTGATCCACTGACAGATGGAGGTGGGTACAGAGAGCTGTGTCAGTTTGTTCTGAAGGGTGTCCGGGATGATGGTGTTGAAAGCGGAGCTGAAGTCCACAAACAAGATCCTTGCATAAGTCCCTGGTTTGTCCAGATGTTGCAGGATGTAGTGCAGTCCCATATTAACTGCATCATCTACAGATCTGTTTGCTCGGTAAGCAAACTGTAGGGGGTCCAGCAAGGGTCCAGTAATGTCCTTCAGGTGGGCCAACACCAGTCTCTCAAATGACTTCATGACCACAGACGTTAAAGCAACAGGTCTGTAATCATTAAGTCCTGTGATTTTTGGTTTCTTGGGTACAGGGATGATGGTGGAACATTTGAAGCAGGAGGGGACTTCACTCAGCTCCAGTGATCTGTTGAAGATCAATGTGAAGATGGATGATAGCTGGACAGCACAGGCTTTGAGGCAGGCTGGAGAGACACCGTCTGGGCTGGTGAGTGGAGAGAGCAGGGGGGTTTCTCCTGAAGTCCATGATCATCTCCACTGTTTTGAGCGTGTTCAGCTCCAGGTTGTTAAGACTGCACCAGACAGCCAACTGCTCAATCTCCTTTCTGTAAGCAGACTCGTCACCGTCCTGAATGAGACCGATGACTGTGGTGTCGTCTGCAAACTTCAGGAGCTTGACAGAGGGTCTTTAGAGGTGCAGTCGTTGGTGTAGAGGGAGAAGAGCAGCGGGGAGAGAACACAGCCCTGAGGAGCTCCAGTGTTGGTGGAGCGGCTGTTTGACATGAATGTCCTCAGTCTCACTTAGGGTTGAGTATCGTTTGGGTTTCTTTCGTGGCCTAATGGTTAGGGAGTCAGGCTTGTAACCTGAAGGTTGCCGATTCGATTCTCGCGCCGGCAGGAATTGAAGGTGGGGATTGTGAATGAACAGCACTCTCTCCACTTTCGATACCATGACTAAGGTGCCCTTGAGCAAGGCCTAATTGCTGGAGCAATAGCTGCCCACTGCTCCGGGTGTGTGTGTTCACTTGTTCACTGCTCACTGCTGTGTGTGTGCACTTGGATGGGTTAAATGCAGAGCACCAATTTCGAGTATGGGTCACCATACTTGACAATACGTCACTAACTTAACTTAACTTTCAATAACGGTGCCAAATTGGTACTTTTAAAACGGTACCGGTGCCTAAACAGTGCCTGAACCGATACTTAAAAATAACAAAAAATAAATAGAAATTACCAATTAATAATTGGATTGGCCATTAGCACTAAACACATGATGTCTTTTTCATTCATACTGGACGCCAGAGGGCGCCCTCGCACAAAACATCCACATATCCAGTCACAGAAGTAGCAGAACTCCTGAAGCTCCAGGAAATCCCCAATATGGACAAATGCATTGCTATGGATGTAACTGAGTAAACAAGATATAAACGTTTTGAATGATAAAACAAATACAATAAACACTCGACTACGACAATGTATAGTTTATCTGTGTTATTCAAACCATCTCTGGTATTTTCATAATAATTAAGTATATTTATAATCCATTGCTAATCGATGTATTAGTAGCCTATGGAGCATATTTTCTGCCTCATTCTGTGACAAGAAGCTACTTCAGATCACAAAAGGAAGCATTTAACTGGTTGTTGTGGACTAAAAAGGTTATAATGTTCTCTTTTGTTGGACAACAGGTTTAAAAACGTGAATACAAGAGAATTTTAGCTTTAGGCATTTTAATTTAAGAATGTTTAGCTTATCTAGTTAATGGAGGGCTACCTGCTGCTGTCAGAGCGAGTGTAATTTCTGCATTCACGCGTTCCTCGGATGCTCTCATTTCCAGAGTTGTGCTTCTAAGTCGGAATGTGAAAACAGCACGCTCGCGTTACTACAAAGATTTGTTGGACTTGTATTATTAGAGCTTTCCAACTTGAGCTCACGTGCATTTTCTCAGTCGGGAAATTATTTTTCACATGCGGTGCACTGGTGATGATGCTTCTTACGTCCGTTTCGGAGAAACAAAGGACAGATATTTCAATCGATCGCTCAGGCATGGCACCGAAATGAGGCACCAAACTCTGCGATCCCGATTCGGTTCTAGTACATACCGGTTACGTAGGTACCGGTGCCATATTGGTACCGGGTTTCGGTACCCAACCCTAGTCTCACTAGCTGCTGCCTATCTGTCAGAAAGCTGGTGATCCACTGACAGATAGCTAGGGACAGAGAGCTGGGTTACTTTGGTCTGGAGGAGTGATGGGATGATGGTGTTGAAGGCTGAAGTAAAGTCCACAAACAGGATCCTCACATAAGTCCCTGATTTGTCCAGATGCTGCAGGATGAAGTGCAGTCCCATGTTGACTGCATCATCCACGGACCTGTTTGCTCGGTAAGCAAACTGCAGGGGGTCCAGCAAGGGTCCAGTGATGTCCTTCAGATAAGCCAGAACCAGGTTTTCGAATGACTTCATGACGACAGACGTTAGTGCCACAGGTCTGTAGTCGTTCAGTCCGGTTATCTACCAACATAATTTTCTAGTCTATTCAAAAGAATGTTGTGGTCGATAGTGTCGAACGCAGTGCTAAGATCCAGTAGAAGTAATAAAGAGATACAACCACGATCAGATCAAGTCAAGTCAAGTTGAGCTTTATTGTCATTCCGCTACATGCGGGGGCATACAGTGGAACGAAATGTCGTGCCTCACAGGACCACGGTGCTACATAAATACAGGCATACAACAATGGAGTAAGACAATATAAACCTATACACAACTATCCTACTGATAGATTTTGACTATAAATATAAATATACTATCTATAAAAAGTACCTATACAAACTAAAAATACAAACTATACAAACTATACGAATGCTTCAGATAAGTACTGTACATGTGCAAGGAGAAACATTGAGTTCAAGCAGCTGGCTGGGGAACAGTGCAGGATGATTTGTAGTGCATGAGCATGTAAACATACATATATTACTGAGTCTTTTGTGGGATTTGTGTACACACAGCAGTGTGTGTGAAAAGTGACTAGTGCGCATAGAGGAGGAGAGTGTGCTACTACAGGTGGTTTGTACAGGCCCACTCACCTGTGTGTAGCACACTTGAATTGCACGTTACATGTTACAGGAGGTAGGGGTTTGTATGGGGTTTCAGAGAGGACGGGGTGATTTGAGTTCAGGGCTCTCACAGCCTGGGGAAAAAGCTGTTGAGCAGTCTGGCAGAGCGGGCTCTGATGCTCCGTACCGTCTTCCTGATGGTAGGAGCTGGAAGAGACTGTGGGAGGGTGTGTGGAGTCCTTCACGATACTATTGGCTTTGCTGGAGCATCGTGTGAGGAAAATATCCAGGATGGAGGGAGAGGGGCACCGATGATCCTTGCAGCGGTGTTCACTGTCCGTTGTAGGGTCTTGCGGTCTGCTGCAGTACAGTTCCCGTACCAGACAGTGATGCAGCTGGTCAGCACACTCTCAATGGTGCCCCTGTAGAAAGTGGTGAGGATGGGTGGAGGAGACTTGCTCTTTTCAGCCGGCGGAGGAAGTGTAGGCGCTGTTGTGCCTTCTTGGAGAGTGACATGGTGTTGGTAGACCAGGTGAGATCCTCTGTGATGTGCACCCCCAGGAATTTAGTGCTGCTGACTCTCTCCACAGGCGAGCTGTCGATGGTCAGTGGGGGGTGATCACCGGAGTTTCTCCTGAAGTCCATCACAACCTCCTTTGTCTTACTCACATTGAGGGACAGGTTGTTAGTGCCACACCATTCAGCCAGCTGTGCCACTTCCTCTCTGTAGTGCGTTTCATCGTTGTTGCTGATGAGGCCTACCACTGTTGTGTCATCAGCGAACTTGATGATGTGGTTGGAGCTGGACTTGGCAGTGCAGTCGTGGGTCAGCAGCGTGAAGAGCAGCGGGCTGAGCACACAGCCTTGTGGGGCACCTGTGTTCAGTGTGGTAGTGCTCGAGGTGTTGTGGCCGACACGGACTGACTGAGGTCTTCGGTTAGAAAGTCCAGGATCCAATTGCAGAGGGAATTGTTAAGGCCCAGCAGGTTTAGTTTATTTATGAGCTGTTGTGGGATTATTGTGTTGAATGCTGAGCTGAAGTCAATGAACAGCATTCTAACGTAGGAGTCTTTATTTTCTAGGTGGGTAAGAGCCAGGTGGAGAGTGGAGGAAATTGCATCGTCCGTGGGCGGTTCGGACGGTATGCAAACTGGAGCGGATCGAGTGTGTTGGGGAGGCTGGTTTTGATGTTGTGCATGACTAACCTCTCAAAGCACTTCATTATGATTGGAGTCAGTGCTATGGGACGGTAGTCGTTTAGACAGGACACAGGTGATTTCTTTGGTACCGGTATGATTGTTGTGGATTTGAGACATGTGGGGACGACTGCCTGGCTCAGCGAGGTGTTGAAGATATCTGTTAGGACATCTGTCAGCTGTGCAGCACAGTCTTTCAGTACACGGCCAGGTATGTTGTCGGGACCCGCAGCCTTGCGTGGGTTGATCCTATATAGGGACTTCCTTACGTCGGCTGGAGACAGACAGGCGCCTGGTCGTTGGGAGGTGTGGGCAGTTTTGTGCAGGTGTGTCATTCAGCATTTCAAACCGTGAGTAAAAGTGGTTGAGTGTATCTGGGAGGGATGTGTCGTCATCACAGGCCTGTGGCGGGGCTTGTAGTCTGTGATAGTCTGAATAGCTTGCCACAGGCTCCGTGTGTCACTGCTGTCTGTGAAGTGATTGTTGATTTTTTGAGCATATGACCGTTTTGCATTTTTGATGCTGCGGGACAGATTGGCTCTTGCTGTTTTGAGGGCTGCTTTATCTCCTGATCTGAATGCTTCATCTCTGGTCTTTAGCAGCCCACGAACCTCTGCTGTCATCCATGGCTTCTGGTTGGCGTGTGGTGATGGTCTTGGTGACTGTCACATCATCAGTGCACTTTTGGATGTAAGCAGTCACAGTTTCAGTGTACTCCTGCAGGTCTGTGTGGTTGTTGTAGGTGGCCGCCTCTTTAAACATGTTCCAGTCTGTGTCCTGGAAGCAGTCCTGCAGTGCTGAGGTGGCATTGTCTGGCCATACCTTGATCTGTTTGTGAACCGGTTTGGCCAGTTTCAGAAGTGGTCTATATGCTGGGATTAGCATAACAGAGATGTGGTCTGAGTACCCGAGGTGGGGGCGGGGTTCAGCTTTGTATGCGCTCTTAACTGTTGTGTAAACAAAGTCCAGTGTGTTATTTCCCCTTGTTGCAAAGTTCACATGTTGGTAGAACTTTGGCAAAACTGTCTTTAGGTTTGCGTGGTTGAAGTCACCGGCTATGGGGGACACTTAATTTCTAGCGATTATCGCCGATTTGATTGCACAGATACTATTTAAACTAAACTGAGCTAGACAATGACATCTCTGAATTCAATAATGAAATGCCTTTAACTGAAAATTGAGTGTTTAATCTTATCATTATACATTACTGACACTCTATCCTCCAATTTGATACTGTTAAGTGCTTTGACACAATCTGTATTGTAAAAGCGCTATATAAATAAAGGTGACTTGACTTGACTATGATGAAAAAGCCGTCGGGGTTATTTGTTTGTTGTTCGCTGATGGCGCTGTACAGCTCGCGACGCGTCCTTTGCGTTTGCGCACGGTGGGATGTATACCGCGACAATAACAATGGCCGTGAACTCCCGCGGCAGATAGAACGGTCGACACTTCACAAACATAAACTCCACCAGCGATGAACAGTGTTTTGTCACTACCCCAGCATTGTTACACCATTCTTTGTTGACGTACACACAAGCCACCGCCGCGAGTCTTACCAGACAGTGATGAATCTCTGTCCGCGGTAGCAAGTTAGTCCGATGCAGCTGAATGGCGGAGTCCGGGATGTTGTCGTTCAGCCATGTTTCAGTGAAAACAAACACACAACAATCCCTTGTCTCATGCTGTGTAGATCGACTGAGTTGAATTAAGTCCAGTTTGTTTTCCAGAGAGCGAACGTTTGAGAGCATGAGTGTTGGAAGAGCCGGTCTTGTGGGGTTTTCCTCAGCCTAGCTCGTATACCTCCGCGCTTACCGGCGCTTCCGTCCTCTCTCACACCGCTTGCGCCGCCTTGTGCGGAGTAGCGACAGTAAGCGAGGCAGCGGTCTCGAGGTCCGGCTTCAGCAGTAAACAGAGGCCTCGTGGGTTCTCAGTAGCCGCCGGCGAGAGTTGGTCTTTGTATGCGTTGCCGATATCCAAAAGTCTTTGGCGAACATATTTGAGTTTAGGAGTGATTTCCTTATGAGATGATAAGAGCAGGTCATTTGTAACTCTAATGAGAGCAGTCTCAGTGCTATGAAATGGTCTAAATTCTGGAAATCCTCACAGAATTTTTTTTTCTCTAAGAAGGAACATAGTTGTGATGATACTACCTTTTCTAGTATCTTTGACAGAAAAGGGAGATTTGAGATCGTTCTGTAATTAACTAATTCTTTGGGGTCAACTTGTGTTTTTTTAATAAGAGGCTTAATAACAGCCAGTTTGAAGGTTTTTGGGACATATCCTAATGACAATGATGAATTAATAATAGCCAAAAGAGGATCTATGACTTCTGGAAGCAGCCCTTTTAGTAGTTTAGATGGAATAGGGTCTAACATACATGTTGTTGGTTTAGATGATTTAACAAGTTTATACAATTCTTCCTCTCCTACAGTAGAGAATGAGTGGAATTGTTCCTCAGGGGATCTATAGTGCGCTATCTGATGCGATACTGTAGCTGACAGCTGCAAGGATACAATTTTATCTCTGATAGTATCGATCTTGGAAGTAAAGTAGTTCATAAAGTCATTACTGCTGTGCTGCTGGGTAATGTCTGCACCTGCTGATGTTATATTTTTTGTTAATTTAGCCACTGTATTGAATAAATACTTGGGGTTGTGTTTGTTTTCTTCTAAAAGAGACGTAAAGTAAGCAGATTTAGTAGTTTTTAAGACTTTCCTGTAGGAGAGAGTGTTTTCCCTCCAAGCAATACGAAATACCTTTAGTTTTGTTTTCCTCCAGCTGCGCTCCATTTTCCGGGCTGCTCTCTTTAGGGCGCGAGTGTGCTCATTATACCATGGTGTTGGACTCTTATCTTTAATCTTCCTTAAGCGTAAAGGAGCAACCGCATCTAAAGTGCTAGAAAAGAGAGAGTCCATAGTTTCTGTTACATTATCAATTTGTTCTGAGCTATTGGATATGCTGAGGAACTGAGATAAGTCAGGAAGATTATTTATAAAGCAGTCTTTTGTGGTAGAGGTAATGGTTCTACCATATTTGTAACAAGGAGTTGGCTTTACAGCTTTAGCTATATGGAATATACAGGAATATATCATCGCTCTGCTGCAGATTTTCAACGCCACTGACATCAATTCCATGTGACAGTATTAAATCTAGAGTATGATTTCAACAATGAGTAGGTCCTGACACGTGTTGTTTAACACCAATAGAGTTTAGAATGTCTATAAATGCTGATCCCAACTAATCTTTTTCATTGTCAACATGAATATTTAAATCACCAACGATTAGGACTTTATCTGCAGCCAGCACTAACTCAGATAGAAAATCAGCAAATTCTTTAATAAAGTCTGTATGGTGCCCTGGTGGCCTGTATACAGTAGCCAGTACAAACATCACTGGGGATTTATTATTCATTAACACTTGTTTCTTTGGATAACGTTATATGAAGCACCATTACTTCGAACGAATTATACTTGAAACCTGAACTCTGAGAAATACTGAAAATATAGCAACACCTCCCCCTTTACCTTTTGGACACGGTTCATGTTTTTAACAGTAATCTTGGGGTGTAGACTCATTTAAAGTAATGTAATCATCTGGTTTTAGCCATGTTTCTGTCAAACAAAGCACATCTAGTTTATGGTCAGTGAACATATCATTTACAAAAAGTGCTTTTGAAGAAAGGGATCTAATATTCAATAAGCCAAGCTTTATCATGTGTTTATCTGTATTATATCTATTTTTTATCTGTTGAACATCAATTAAATTGTTACTATTACTTTGGTTTGGATGTTTTCTGTATTTTCTAGTTCGGGGAACAGACACAGTCTCTATAGTGTGATATCTAGGTGAAAGAGTTTCTATGTGCTGAGAGTTAACTGACTTCTGTGACGTGAGGCGGCTAGCAGACGGTCGGTTTAGCCAGTCTGTCTGCTTCCTGACCTGGGCTCCAGTTAGTCAAATACGAGCTCTAAGACTATGTGCCTAACTATTTCCCTGCATTTATCACACGTGAATCCCTCGCTGCTGACAAAGACAGAAAAGCTGTATATGTGGCAAGCAGTGCAAACAACAATAGCAGGAGAAGCCATTACTCACCGTGATTGATATAGAATACCTATAGAAAACCCTTAGACTTAACTAGACGTTGGTTTTTTGTAAGGTTGTTAGTGTTACGGGGCTGACGAGACGTGAGACGTACAGATCCATATGCAGACTTTATTTGGTAACAGAGACGTGGTCGTACGGGCAGGGTCAAACAATGGCAAACAGGTATAATATGGACGAGACAAAGAGTAACCTGAGACAAGCGTGGGTCGACGGTCAGCGTACAGAATCCAAAGGGGCGAGACAGGAGAGGTAATCCAAAACGTTAGCGATAGTCTAGGCAGGGGAAAACATGATTAAACAAAGGCAAGGCTAACGGGGCTCTGTAGGGCAGCGATAATGCATACACCACCACAGAACTCCCAGAGGTGGCGGCGTCCACTATGATGTCTCTAGAGGTGGCGGCTGACGCTGCAGAACCTCCTGAGGTAGTGGCGCTCACTGCCGTGTTCCCTGAAGTGATGGTGCCCGCTGCAGTTTCTCCAGAGGTGGCGGTACATGCTGCAGAACCTCCCGAAGCGGCGGTGCTCACTTCAGCTCCTCGTATGGTGGTGGCGCCCAGCAATGAACTCTCATTCTGTTGTGCTACGGTTGAAGAGACCATTACTGAACTCTCCCTGTGTCCTGTGTTTACCACTGTAGAACCTCCAGAGGTGGCGGCAACCGCCGCAGAACCTCCAGAGGTGTCAGCGGTATCAGTCAATGAACTCTCGTTCTGTCCTGTCACGGCAAGGGAGGCCATCAATGAACTCTCGTTCTGTCCTGTCACGGCAAGGGAGGCCGTCAATGAACTCTCGTTCTGTCCTATCACGGCTATGGAGGCTGTCAATGAACTGTCGTTCTGTCCTGTCACGGCTATGAAGGCCGTCAATGAACTCTCGTTCTGTCCTGTCCCTGCTATGGAAACTAACCATGAACTTTCTGTGTTCCCTACCTCAGTCCTTGTGTCTGTGCATGTTCTGTCTCCTCCTTATGTCTCTGTTTACTCTTTGTCTCGCCCCTGTTATACCTGTTTGCCACTGTTTGACCCTGCCTGTTATGACCACGTCTCTGCCGAATAAAAGTCTGCAAATGGATCCGCACGCCTCTCGTCTCGTCAGCCCCGTAACAGTTAGCACCCAGAATATATAATTCTCTAAATTCTGTATTCTCTGTAGATTCCATAACTGTCTAAATTGCTGTTATTCACATATGCACAAAGTCATATGTTCTTTATATAAATATATAGGCATTTACAAAATGCAAAATTTAATAAACTTTATTGCACAACATATAAATCCATGTCAACACATCAACAAAAAAAATAACATTATATAGAAATAATAATGTAATTGCTTAACACTTCCTTAACACTTCCTTTTTGGTCATTAAGACAAAAAGTCCTCAAGCAAAAGTTTTAAAAGAGAAATACAAAAACCTAGGTCATAGGTCAGTAGACATATTTTTAGGTGTACTCGTGTCCCCTCCTCTGATTCCAGCATCCTTTGCCATCGCATAGAAATGTCCTTGTTTGTTGTTAAGCAATACACTGGGTGAATCAAACTCCACGATTTTACCAGAATCCAGGACCATTACCCTACAAGAAAAGAGAAGAGAAAAGGTCAGTACAACTTCCAGCTGTATGACTGAGATTAGAAGAAAATGTGTCCTCAGTTTAGTTTTTATAGTCCTAATTTAATTTTTTTTTTTTTCATATGCATATGTAAATCATTGGCATTTTCTAGGTCCTTTAGATTGAAGTCATCTTAAAGGTGCACCAAGCGATTTTTGAAAAACTCTTTTGACCACAGCGTTGGACCATATCCCAAAACACACTTGTAGTTAATCAGCAGTAAGGGGGCGTGTCTTGTAATGACAGGGAGAAGAGAGCGCTCAATTTGAGTGCACAGGACGGATATTAGCAGATTGACTATAGATAGAGAGAGATATCTGAAAAATATCGGAGGAACCAAACATTGAAAAGAAGGGTTACAATTAGGCAAGAGGTAGGACCTATGTAAATGTTTTGTTTGTTTTGGTGCTTTCAATTATCGACATCATTTAGCAAAATCGCTTAGTGCACCTTTAATAGCTGTAGCATTTACAGCTCCCTAAAAAAAAGGTTTCTGGTAGGCCAACACTAGCCATCCGGATATGATAATGTATTGTATGGGTCAGGAGTGTGCAGAGGGTCTTCAGACTTCCAGGCAAGCGTGTTGGATCTAAACTCTGCAGGATACTGGTGCTGCAGGAGCAAGATGGGACACCCCTGGTGTAAGAGTTGTTTTAGGCGTTTAGAGGAAGTACACAGAACAGAACCGACACTGCATTGATTTCTGCCCAGCAGGATGTCTAGGTGGAGTCCACTGAATAATGTTCAATGTTCTGTTGATTCTAAAGTGCTCCTTTCATCTTCATTGTATTACTGACTCTTCATTAAGTATTTTTCAGTTAAGTAAACATTGCTTTAAAAAAAATCAAAGGTCACATGTTCGCGTTTTAATGTATAACTCCATTTAATAAATTTTTGAATAATAATTAACTTTTAAAATTGACTTAATATTTTGTATTTAGAATAAGTGTCTTCTAAATAACAAATTTCTAAATATTCATTTTACTGGGAATAGTTCTGAATACTGAAACGGTGGTATCATGATAACAGCAGTCTATGCCAACTAAGCAAGTTTTTAATTTCTTGCCACGTTGCTTTTGGCTGGCTTACTGTTGATTTACAGACAAATGTACTAAAGGCATTTTAGGGCAAGCATTAAATGGAACCGCTAATGAGAATCTTGTTAAAATTTAATACAGTATTACTGCAATATATCTCTGTAAAGCTTCTTTGAAACAAGCTCTATATGAATTGGACTGGTCTTGAGGGCTGCTCACCGTGAACTGTCTAAAATGGTGTTGAGCCTGTGTGCAATGGTAAGCACGGTACAGTGGGAAAACTCTCTGCGGATGGTGTTCTGGATGAGATCGTCTGTCTCCAGATCCACGGCGGCAGTGGCTTCATCCAGGATCAGTATACGGGATTTCCTGAGCAAGGCCCGGGCGAGACACAGCAGCTGCCTCTGACCAACACTGTCGGAAATCCAAAAACCATGCAAACATCAAACACTAAACATACATCTAGAAATGAAAACAATATATTAGCACTAAGTTCAATATCAACTATATTGGATTAGCTGTAGCTGACTCATATACTATATACTATGACTGCTAAAATCTAAACAAACTGAAACCAAACTATTAATATTACGCACGTCCTGATATTGCCAAGTGCGACGTGTTCCTGGGTCAACATCGTGATTAACCAATCAGATTTCAAGAACCAGTTTATAATTTTTGTAAAGTTTAGGATTACAATCAGTGTTTGGTGCCTGTACATCAGTGTAATTCATCTATCAGTTCCTCTGATTTTAGGGATTACTCATGGGTAAGGTTAGGTTTAGGTGTAGGAATATGGTTAAGATTATATTTTTGGATTAAAATGTTGTTCCAGGGTCAACAAAATATGTTGACCCAGGAACACGTTGCACTTGGCAATATCAGGACGTGCTAATATTACAGTTAATCAGTAAAATTTTGATGCACCCTAAGATGCACTAATATGTATTACATACATTCACAACACATTTGTTCAATGCATATGAACACGTTCATGTTTCTACAGCTCACAAACCTCAAATTCTCTCCACCCTCCGAGACCTCGTGTTGAAGTCCTGTTGGCAAACCCCTGACATGATCTTTGAGATGAGCCAGCTCCAGAACATTCCAGATCTCCTCATCACTAGACTTCTCGAAAGGGTCAAGGTTCATCCGCAGAGTCCCAGAGAAGAGTACTGGGTCCTGTTATAAAGCATTTGTTTATTCATTTTTAACATTGCAGGACACTCTCAGATATACATTCCATTAAAGGGATCCTATTATGCTCTTTTATGAAGTCTTTATATGGTTTTTGGGGTGTACACTAATAGGTTCATGCATTGTTCCAAAAAACAAAACAAATAAAAAATAATTTTCACATATTTTACATAACAGAGTGTCTATTTATGCTAAGTGCAAATAGCCCGCCTTGCTGGCAGAAGCAATTTACACTAACTCCACCCACCACCATGTGGTAGAATTAGACATTGCAAAAGATGCCCGTTAAATTCCAGTAGTGTAGGTAATAAAGTGTGTAACAATTACTTTTTTGACAATCAAATCCACTTTTTGCCGAACTAGTTCTTCTCCCTTTCACATCACATATTACATCGAGAAGGTGTTGAAATGAAGGGAATAATCAAAAAGTGGAAAACAACGTGCCTCACGGGTGTTTATCGGTTAGGGTTAGGGCAGGTGTAGGGTGGGCTTCATTTTACCAATTAGCAGAATCCATATAATAATTTTAATAAAAATATAATTTACACTCAATAATACACTATTATTGCATAGTGTTTTAAAACATACTACAATACTGAGGTGCAGATATCTCCCACTATTTGCACTAAGTAGTATAAATAGCATCTAACTATTATTACCCGAAATAAAATACTCGTATTTTTACATAGTGTAAAATAAATAGAATTTAATCACTATTTGCACTTAGTGTAAATAGAATCTAAGAAAACACACTTAACTCTACGCTTAGTGTAAATAGCCGCTGCCCATAATTGCAGCACCTCTCTTTCCAGTCCGTCTCAAACACCCGTTTAGTTCCTGTTGTGATGAAGCCCCTCCTTACGAAATACGAAATGTGCTCTGATTGGTTAGCTGGCTCAGTGCGTTGTGATTGGCAATTGTCTGTTTTGCCTATTATGTGGGCGTAAATTATTTAAATTAGTGACTTTGTGATGTCACAATATCCGAAAGAAGCACGCTGTAGTCCGAACGAGCCATTTTTTAGTTCTTGAAGTGTTTTCTGTTAGGAAGTGGACTTTGAGCTTTGTAACCTTGCAGATCTGTTTTATGCTCAAACAGCAACATTACGGACTAACTAAAGTTTAAAAATGAAAAAGCATAATAGGACCCCTTTAAATGTATTTTTATGATGTTTAGCATGTTTGTTTCTACAAGTGTGTATTGATTACAAACAAAAACATAGCATTTTCTTAATTCAGCATTTCAGAGTAAGCCTAGTTGCCGGAAGCTGAAAGCATCACCGGCCTGGGGAGAAGCATTCCCTTCCTCACCCCAGCTCACACACGGACGCTTATTTCAAATAAATCCAATAAACAGGCCTCTCTGGGGTAAATTATTCAATTGTGTGTTTGCCAACTTTCTCCTACCACAAAGTACAAATCACATAAGCAAATTGCCTCCTCGGTACAAACTGTACCTTCAGGGATACAACAGCTTGTCACTCGGACAGTACTTTTATAAGAACGTCTGTGTTCCTTATATGTACTATTAAGGGCAGGAGTGGGCAACTCAGGCCTTTAAGACACAGGTGTCCACACCTGTTCCTGGAGGGCCACTGTCCTGCAGAGTTTAGCTCCAGCCCTTATCAAACACACCTGAACCAGCTAATCAAGGTCTTCAGGATTACAAGCAAGTAAAACTACAAGCAGGTGAGTTTGATCCAGGTTGAAACTAAACAGGATAGTGCACCAGAATTGTGCAACCCTGGTTTAGGGGTAAGAAACAAAGTATTACCCCACAGACAAGCTGTTCCTGGAGTGAGTACAGTTGAAGTAAACCTTTACCAAAATGTCCAATTGAGGGAATTACTACAGATTGAGGTAATGAAGTCCACAAAAGTAGAAAACATCTGGGCTATGCATATAATATTTTTTGTAACAATTGAGAATGTTTTTTTTTTTTTTACCTGTGGTGAGTGTATGATATGGTTTTTGTAGTTTATTTTATGGTCTCATAAGACTGTCTTTAAACATTGTAATTTAAATATAAGATTGCAAACCCTTCCAAAAAATGGTTGCATTTATGGCGAAAATAAATAAAAATTTATGATAATTGGCAGAGGTTTGCATCTGTTCAGCAAAGAACCTCAAACCCTTGGTAACAACTCAGCTACTTGGCAAACCTTTGCTGAATGTGAATGTATATCATGTTCTCCACGCACCTGTGGAATGATGGTAAGTCTGCTCCTGAGATCATGAAGCCCCAGGGTTGAGATGTCAATACCGTCGATGAGGATTCGACCTTCACTAGCTTCAATGATGCGAAACAAGCAGTTGGTCAGACTGGATTTGCCTGCACCAGTTCGACCAACAATGCCAATCTGAGTAAAATCGAGCGACGGGGAATACAAACAAAATAGTTGAAGTGGCATTTTCAATGTTTCAGAAAAATATATACTAAGAATCTGGCATTTGTCTCCTGACCTTCTCAGTGCTTGCAATGTCACATGTGATTCCATGGAGAATGAGCTGCAATTCAGGCCGGTATCGAACTTTATAGTTATCAAAACTAATATTCCCAGCAGCGGGCCAGTCATCTGGAGGACGATTACTGGTGAGCCATGGAGCCTGGGGACACAAATATTCTCATTTAAATTACATAGTGTAGAAAATAAACAAATGTTTTTCCAATTCCATTTAAATTTTTAAATCACTGGATTTCACATGGATCTGTTCAAATATGGTAAAACTGGTGAAGTATATTTACACTTGCACTTGCCTGGACGTTTCTAGTGCAGGAATGTCCAAACCCATCGCTCGAGGGCCACTGTCCTACAGAGTTTAGCTCCAACCTTAATTAAACACACCTGAACCAGCTAAGCAAGGTCTTCAGACTCACTAGAACAGGTGTGTCCAATCCTACACCTGGTGGGCCAGTGTTTATATCCAACTTGCTTCAACACACCTGTGTGGAACTTTGTAGTAATTCTGCAGTCAGGTGTGTTTAACTGGTGTTGGAGCTGTTCTCTGCAGTATAGCGGACCTCCAGGAGCAAGATTGGACATTGTTGCACTATAAACTTCCAGGCAAGTCTGTTGGAGGTGGTTGGAGCTAAACTCTGCAGGATGTTGGACCTTAAGGAGCAGGATCGGACAGCCCTACCTTACAGGTGTCAAATTTATTAAGTATGATTTACTTATTCTCAATGACTTAATGCTCTTTCAGGTGACTTGTCTACCTTAACAACAATAATGATGGAAATATGGTCATGCAATTTTAGGAAACACGCCAAACAATCATTCTTGTTAAGTTGCTCAAGCTCAAGGTTTTGAAATTTAAGCCATTAATAATTAGTGATAGGAAAAATTTCACAAAAAGGTTTTGAAACTGGTGGTCAGCAGTATTGATAAACCTTTAAGAATATGTTTCTACCAAGCCTGCTGCAGTTTTAGGCTAGTTTATAATAAATAATTAATGTCAGTAAAATTAAAATGTTTTTTACAAGATTAATCACACCTCATTTTTGATCTCTGCGTACTCCCTCACTCTTTCCACAGCGACAATGTTGGTCTCCAATTCTGATGTCATTCTCACAAGCCAATTTAAAGTTTGAGTCACCTAATAAGAACATGAGTAGTGGCACACAGTGTTACTTAACACACTTAAGGTTATTTGACTATCACAAGTACCTAAAAATCAAAAACTTACATTTAAGGCGTATGAGATGGACAGTCCAACCAGTCCACTATTCAAATTGTCACGAGAGATCACAGCAAGCAAAGCTGCGAAAAACACCACCAGATTCCCCAGAGACTCTAAACGCATGGCCAACCACCTGAAACCCAACAAGCAACATTAAGTGCTTATGATGCAAAAACCGATGTATCGCATGACAAAAAGCTTGATGTAGAGTGCCAATGCTGACCTATTAGAAACAATCCAAGGATAGACACTTTTGAGATTCTGATCAATGGTGTCCTCATTTTGCTTTAGGAAACGTTGCTGGTGTCCATATGCCCTTATCACAGAGAGGCCTGATACCGTTTCTCCAAAGTGTGAGTATATGGGAGATCGAGATACAGAGTCTAGTCGTCTGAGTTGCCTGGATGTAGCAACATAGAACCTCTAAAATACAGGAAGAAGGTTTATACAAAACGATTGGACAGCAGCAGGATAAATTTGAATTCTTTCACTTAAATGGCTGATTCTAATTCAATACTGTATGTAAGAGAAACTTGTTGCAATGTTTTTAGAAACCTATTGTCCATACAGAGTACATTACTGGTAGCTGTGTTACCTGGACAAAGTAGTAGACAACAGCCATTGGTACAACAACTGCGGTGAAGATTGGAGTAGCCAGACAGATAACAAACAATGTTCCTAGAACTCCAAGAAGACAGAGAATCCAGGATCTGAAGGACATCGGGATCATCTCATCCACTGTAAATATATCCTAAATATAAGCCAAATTGAAAAAAAAAATTCAGTTTAAGAACAGGCAAAGTACAACAATCGTCCAAAAAAATCTTCTTTACATATTTGTAGTCCATATTTCATACTGCACAATATACTGTACTAATAATAAGCTACAACTTGTTACAATTAGTAAGTAGATCTTTGTTTAGGCTTTAGAGCAACAATCTTGTTCAATATCAAGTGTTAACCCTGCTAAAAAAAACAAAAAAACAATAGAAGCCCAATAGAAACCATCACAGAAATTCTAATGGTTTCCATTAAAACCATTACAATTTCTATTGTGTTTTGGGCATTTTCAATAGGATTTAAAATCCCACCAATAGAATCGATCACATACCAGTAGACACCATTATAGTTTCCATTAAAACCATTACAAAATTCCTTTTTGTAGTGTGTTTTGGGCATTTTTCCAATAGGATTTAAAATCCCACCAATAGAATCGATCACATACCAGTAGACACCATTATAGTTTCCATTAAAACCATTACAATTTCTATTGTGTTTTGGGCAGGGTTCTATTGGTTTTTCAGCAGGGAAATTAGGCCCATCTATACCTTGGCAAAACGATTGACTATTCGTCCTGAAGGTGTGGTATCAAAGAACACCATGGGTACTTTGAGAATATTAGACAGCAGATTTGTGTGTAGAGTCCTAGATGCATGAATGGATCCATCAGCTAGGAGTATAGTGCCAAAAAACACCAGAAAACCTGATGGGGAAAGATATACCATTACTTAGTCACAAAGGAACATCCATGTGCTGTGTCTACCACTTTTTCCCTGTGAAATGAAAGGCTGAAGCTCCCTATGCCATTCACTATTTTTAGACAAAGAGTTAAAGCACAGAGTGAGAGTTTTGACCTCCTCCTGAGGACACAGAAATCACCTTTCTTCATCTTACTCTCTAAATTCCACAAGGACTGTTTTCCTGAATCAGATCCGAATTATTGACTATACCCTGTAGAAAAGTCTGGAATCACATGACCATGCTAATTAATGCAAGAGAATGTGGATAACATGGTACCCTAACGCAATGTGTGGGTGAAACACTCTGTGGATGGACTAGCCAAAAAAGGCTAAAAACCTATGATGAACAAACAAACGATTCCTCACTTCTCAGGAGTTCTCGTTTCTCAAGATTACACTTTCCCTGATGCTCCACTCCAGTCTTTGTTGAATCGTCATCAAGACTGGTCTCACAAAGTTCTCTGAGAACCACAATGTCATACTGCATATCCATTCATTCGCGAGCTGTTGTATATTTGTCTATTCTTTTTCCAACCGCTATTCAACTCCAAAGACATATTTTGGTATTTCAGGTGTTTTTGAAGTTCTTCGCATGTTTAACATTTCATGAAATTTGGCACATATATCATTGGCCGTTAGGCATACAGAGAAGCTCAGAAGTGTGAAAGGGGGGTTTTGTAGAGCCACATTCTGATCTACAGTCACCAAACTCTGCACATATATTGTACTATTCAAGTCGGACACCTTTCAAAATTAGAGTCATTAACTCTGTGCCAAACACTAAGTAAGGTATTTTGGATTTAATGTGGGTGCATTGTTTGATTTGGATTAAATTGGAGTCACAAGGGCTATTGTTTTTCATGGTCACAGTATCAGAAGCTTATAGCACTTAAATCAGACTTTGAAACAGTCCTCCTTATCACATTGTTTTTCTAGAGGCACTCATCGACCTCGTCATTACTGCTTGCAGCTGTATGAATACTTTAACATTTATTCTGACGGTTTTCATGACTAAACTACTCTTTACACATACATAACTATATCACATTTTTTCATCACAAAATATCAGGTTGTCCTCTATTTCATTCTTTTTTTGAAAGTATTTCTTAAACCTCTTTCTGCTCATACCTTGTGCCAGTCCCAGGGCTCCGAAGACACCTATTCTCATGTCTCTAATATGAGCTGGGTAGGTTGTGTTGAAATATTCTACAGAATCCTCAGTCCAGTCACTGAGCCACAGGTTTTGACCAATGATGGCCACATTCTGGATGAAGTAGAACAGAAAACTCCAGGTGATGAAACACCAGCCCATAGACCTCAGATACTGAAGATACACTGAGAATTTCACCTAGTATTTGGATCAAAAAATAGTTTTCACAAAATTAGTGAGGGAAAAATGGAAAACAAAACATGGAATAACAAAACTGCATTTAGTTACTATTACGTACCCTTCCTGTCTCCATCGCCTCTTTCTCAATCAGTCGCTGTCCCTTCTTATCGCTGGAGTCTTTTTTGGATCGAACAGAGCTGTTTTTCCTCACTATCACACTAAAGACAAGAAATAGAAATAAAACAGTCTTGGTGATTACAAAAATGCACTCCTGCAATGAAGCCACTCAACGTGATTTTCATTCAGAATGCGCATTATTCAGTTATATCGGTGAGAAATGTTCTTCTGACATGTTGAATATTAGTCTGGTTTGTCTATTTTACCTTCCATTTCGTTTGCTGTGCCGCTGGCTGTGGCGCAGGCTGTTTTCTCTCTTTAGTGTGCTTGAGACAATGTCCTCAGGAGAGCCATCGGCCTGTGGCTCCAAACCCTCCGGCAGTGTTTCAATCTGCTCGTACTCCGACTCCTGAGCTGATGCTTGTTGAACAATGAGAACAACAAATCAAGTTAGTTTATGTGTGCAGAGTGCACATGTTTTGATATTAGCAGATATGCAAACATACTTCAAAACTGTACATTTCAAGTATAGGCTTATTTATTACTATGCAATGTTTTAGAGATCATACTGTAGGTCAAGTCAAGTCACCTTTATTTATATAGCGCTTTTACAATACAGATTGTGTCAAAGCACTTAACAGTATCAAATTGGAGGATAGAGTGTCAGTAATGTATAATGATAAGATTAAACACTCAGTTTTCAGTTAAAGGCATTTCATTATTGAATTCAGAGATGTCATTGTCTAGCTCAGTTTAGTTTAAATAGTATCTGTGCAATCAAATCGGCGATAATCGCTAGAAATTAAGTGTCCCCAACTGAGCAAGCCAGAGGCGACAGCGGCAAGGAACCAAAACTCCCTCTGTGACAGAATGGAGAAAAAAACCTTGGGAGAAACCAGGCTCAGTCGGGGGGCCAGTTCTCCTCTGACCAGACGAAACCCGCAGTTCAAAAGTTTATATTTCTATTTTAATTTTGTCATGGTATATTGAAAAGAGTATGCCAAAGGTGCCCGAATGGTCTACTATTTCCAGTGAATCTTCATAGTGCTGATCCCTGGATGCTTTTTTGATTAATAATGGACACAACCAATCACCTACGATAGAGGATATTGTTACCATTTCACCTTCAAATTCATTTGGTTGGCCATGATTTGGAAAGGCACACCCCGCATATCAGAGCAAAAGTCAAGCCATGAAGAAACTTTTGAGAAATCAAGTTGAATAAAAACACAACATGAAACACAACACCCATAAACCCCACCTAAGTGTGTGTTTTCTTCAGTAAAGTAAATATCTCTGTTGTTTTTGGTTGCCAGTTGACGGTTTTGGGCATTCACAACCAGAACAGCATGAGAAAAGGCAACCAAGAGAAAAAGAAAGAAACCCACACTTTAGCAGCTGAAGCATGCAGACCTCGCAAGCACCTCAATAAAGCTTTCAGAATGTGTTCAAATTTAGGATAATATTCGGAACTCAGAATAAAGTGCAAATGTCGGATGGGAAACAAACCTTTTCTGGCATCAGCATTCCTGCTTTCTTCTTTGCCGTACGTTTCCAGGAATTCAGAGAAAGCTCCTTTACTGGCTCGAAGACCGTTGTATGATCCTACCTCGGACACCACCCCATTTACCAACACAATGATCTCATCTACATACGGCAAGAAGCTGATTCCATGTGTTACCAGGATACAAGTCTACAGAGAAAGAGAAGGGGACAAAACAGAGCAATGTTTTTGATTTAATATACAATTATTACGGAACAGCAGAGGAGGAATTTATGGGGATGCTGAAAATATTCTTTGTTTAACGATTGAGCTTTGTATTTTCATTAGAGGTCAGTCTATGTTTGAGATCATTTGAGAAGCCAGCCTAAAGATATTCTGATACCATAGAAAATGAAACCGCATAATGAGCATAAAATTGGTAACAATTTTAAGCTTTTTCGTAGAAAGAGTATTGCCTTTAGTCCCCTACCTTGTCTTTGAGCAGTCCTTTGGGTCCGATCACCCTCTCAAACAGATGTTTTCCCACATGTGAGTCTACAGCAGACAGTGGGTCATCCAGAAGGTACACGTCTGCGGAGCTGTAGACTGCCCTGGCCAGACTCACCCTCTGTTTCTGTCCCCCACTCAGATTGATGCCCTGTGGTGCAGCATATGAAAAATGAAAGATTCAGTGAGCAGTGTTTCCCAAGCCTGTTCCTGCAGGCACACTAGCACTACATGTCTCTGAACTGTTCCTAATCAAATAATTGAACTCCTCACTCAAAGATCTGAAACAGATGAGTCAGATAAGGGACATGCGAAATGTGTACCGCTGGTGTTCCTCCAGGAACAGGTTTGAGAGAAACACTATCTAGAGTGCAGGGTTTACTGATATAATGTCAATATATAGGCTATGTAAAACTGTTTAATAACCAAAAAAACAACAACAACAAAAAATTATATATATATACAGTGCCGTGAAAAGGTTTTTGCCCCCTTCCTGTATCTTTTTTTTTTTTTGCATATTTGTCACACTTAAAAAGATTCAGATCATCAAACAAATTTTAATATTACACAAAGATAATGCAAGTAAATACAAAATGCAGTTTTTAAACAATGATTTAATTTATTAAGGGAAAAAAGCTGTCCAAACCTGCCTGGCCCTACGTGAAGAAGTAATTGCCCCCTCCTATTAAATCATGAAAGAACTGTGATTAACCACATTATTTTAGAAAGCTGAGTTAAATTTCACTAGCCAAACCCAGGCCTGATTACTGCCAGACCTGTTGAATCAAGAAATCACTTAAATAGAACCTGTCTGACAAAGTGAACGCAACAACAACTCATCCAGGAGGTCATAAAAGAACACAGAACAACATCTAAAGAACTGCAGGCCTCACTTCCCTCAATTACATTCAGTGTTCATGATTCAACAATAAGAAAGAGACTGGGCAAAAACAGCATCCATGGGAGAGTTCCAAGGCAAAAGCCATTGCTGACCAAAAAGAACACACAGGCTCGTCTCCCACTTGCCAAAAAATATCTTGATTATCCCCAAGAATTTTGGGCAAATATTCTGTTTGACTGATGCGACAAAAGTTGAACTTTTTGGAAGGTGTGCGTCCTGCTACATCTGGCGTAAAACCAACACAGAATTTCATAAAAAGAACATCATACCAACAGTCAAACATGGTATGGTGGTAGTGTGATGGTCTGAGGCTGGTTTTCAGCTTCAGAACCTGGATTACTTGCCATAATTGATGGAACCATGAATTCTACACTCTATCAGAAAATCCTGAAGGAGAATGTCCGGCCATCAGTTTGTGACCTCAAGCTCAAGTACACTTGAGTTATGCAGCAGGACAATGATTCCAAACACAGCAGCAAGTCCACCTCTGAATGTCTCAAGAAAAACAAAATTAAGGTTTTGGAGTGGCCAAATCAAAGTCTGGATTTAAATCCAATTGAAATGCTGTGGCATGACCTTAAACGGTCCATTCATGCTCGAAAACCCTCCAATGTGGCTGAATTAAAACAATTCTGCAAAGAAGAGTGGGCCACAATTCCTCCACAGTGCTGTAACAGACTCATTGCCAGTTATCGCAAACACTTGATTGCAGTTGTTGCTGCAAAGAGTGGCACAACCAGTTATTAGGTTTAGGGGGCAAGCACTTTTTCACACAGGGCCACGTGGGTTTGGATTTTGTTTTCCCTTCATAATAAAAAACTTAATTTAAAAACTGCATGTTGTGTTTACTTGTGTTATCTTTGATTAATATTTAAATTTGTTTGATGATCTGAAACATTAAAGTGTGACAAACATGCAAAAAAATAAAAATCAGGAAGGGGGCCAACACTTTTTCAAACCACTGTATTTCAGTTTCTTTTTTTGTTTTTCCTGGTAAGATGCCCATATCTCCCATGCTTGGATCTGCCAATAAATATGTAAACTGTGGCCTTATGTTCACCGGTCTGCCACTGCTCTATAGAGACAAATCATCATAAAAAAGGAGATCCCTTTTATCATCAACATGCCACACGCTAGGGGTGGGAGATATGACCAAAAATATGACCAAAATCTTATATCATGATATGAGTAATTTAGTTATTTTTTGCTTTAAATAAAGTCTTTATGATATCAAAATTTTTGAAACCATAAAAATTTTATAATTCATGTCACTAGAGCCAGTATTACAAAAAACAAGCCTAAATAAAAAAAAAAAGTTAAAAAAAAAATTCATGGTCACTGAAGACAAATAAGCAGTCAGTGATTAAATATGAAAAGAAAACTAATTACAAGCAATAGGACAAAAATAATTATTAAAGTTACAAAAGTGATTTAATCAAGAGCAGTGAGAGATTTTCTCTCTTTTGTTGTTTTATTAACATGAATGACAGTAGGAGACTGCTGTCACTTTAAGAGCTGCCCGGATCCAATATACTGTTACACATGTGTTTTCTTTCTCAGCTGTTTGCTTTCACTTTTAAGACCTACATTACTGTGTTTACAAGGACACTTGGAAAAGATGGGCATTTTGACACATACAATTTATTTGTATTTAATCGCTCAAGGCATATAAATCAGCAAAATCAACTCCGTTCAATACTCCCATGCTCTATGAGCACCGTCTTCACGTGTGTGCAGAAACATTTAGAGATAGTCTCTCAGACAGCATGCACATATGGCCAAATGAGTTCCCTTTCGCTACTGTTTGCATTTCAATGGGTTAAAATCACTTGTTTTTTGCAAAAGATACGTTTTTGCGACCACACAGCACAGCAACGTCAAGTGAGCGTTTAAACGTAATAGAGACAAAAATCTCTACTGATGACAAATTTCTGCTGGTTAATCGTGTCTACTGGTATATCGCCCACCCATACCACACACTTTACCTTCTCTCCAATCTCAGTTTGATCTCTTCCTGGCAGAAGATCCAGGTCTGGCCCGAGCGCACACGCGTCCAACACAGACAGGTAACGCTCCTCATCCAGATTAGAGCCGAACAAGATGTTGTCCTTCAGAGTGGCGTTCTGAATCCAGGCCTGCTGCGGCACATACGCTACAGACCCCTGAGAGAGAATGAGAGACATGTAACTAAAGGTCCAGACAGTACATAAGTGTTCAAGTGAATCTGAAAGTAGGCAAAAACTCTTTTCATAATAAGATCTGATTGATTACTTTGATATTAATGCGACCCTTGAGGCTGTGCAGTTCTCCCAGCAAAGCGGATATCAGCGACGTCTTTCCAGCCCCCACAGCCCCAACCACTGCCACCAGACGACCCGGTTTAATGTCCAGAGAGACGCTGAACAACATAATCACTGGTTAAATACTGCTGGACAGAACACACACACTCATTCAAACACACAGCCGATGACAGAAGTGATGCTAAATAACAGTTATACTCATTGTGGCATCTGTTGTATACTGTAACAGTGTAAAAAATATATCATATTATAATGTTGTAGTGAAACAGGGCAAATCTTACTTTTTCAGAACTGGTTCTGTGTCTCTTTCCCAGGCATATGTGCCATCAGTCATGCTCACGGCGGCAGCTAATTCAGCAAATTATGAGAACACTGATCACTCTCTCAGATTTCAAACTAAACTACTGTTATTGCTCTGAAGTGGACTGAAGTATGTTCTTTGCAGTATGTTAAATGACTAGTAAAAACAGCAAACATTAACGAGTTCATCAGATGAATTTAGCTTTTCTAAAACAATTTGAAATCAGCTCATCTAAAAATCTCATAGAAGTTTGTTATCAAGTTTGTCTAAAAATCTCTTAGGAAATTACATAATGAGTTCTTACTGTGGCTGTCGTCACGCGTTACTGCCATTGTGTCCAGATCATCGCCACTCAGAAATTTCTCGAGTCTTTTCTTAGAAACAGCGGTCTAAACAAAGTACAGAGAGTACAAATTTCTTACTACTTCAGTAATAGTTTTTAATATGATTGAAAGGTAGCAATGAAATGCTTCAATATAAATAACAATATAAATATGAAACAATGTATTTATTGTAATACCTGAACCATGATGGAAATCAGCTGTGGAAGCATGGCGAGTGGGAAGCGCAGTATGTTAAAGAGGGAGATGGAGGTAAAAGCTTTCTCTGCATCCAGGATGTTATTGGGACTCACAGACACAAACACAGCGAAGGTCACCAGAGACACCTGAAGACAATAAGACATGATATGAGCTCCATCTGTGGCCAGACCTCACAAACAAGCAACAATAGTTTAGTAGACAAGAAAATGACTACAAAATAAAACTGTAATTGAAATGTGCAATCAAGATATATTTTTATTTTCAAGCATTCAACACACTTCAGTTTTAGTCAAAAATACAAAATGGGATGAGTTTTAGACTTAAATCTGTTTCTGAATACTCTTTAGCAACTACTTGCATTAAATATTTTGAAGAAACAACATATAAAACATTGTTATACTCACAATAGCTGGAGCACAAGAAAATATGAAGGTGGAGACCGATGAGAGGTAGGCAAACTTCCTCATCACCTTCAGCTCCTTCTCCCGAATCTCCTGAACCTGAGCCTCAAAAGATGATTCCCAGGCGTAATACTTCAGAACCTACCACACAAGTGACGAAGAGCTGACAAATGTGCAGAGACGCAAACTAACCAAGATTTCATATTCTCATTTGACTGGACTGAAAATGAAAATATGATATGAAGCATGTTACATTCTCCAAAAAGGTACAAAAGGTGTTACTGGGATGGTACCTTTTCGAAAGGTACTAATATGCAGCTGGGTAGATTAATTTACAAATTGTAATGATTCCAAATGACAAAAATTGTAGTTAGTAACGTAATCCATTGCATTACAAATTTTAGGTAATATAATCAGACTTTACTTTTAGATTACTTTTGACCTAATTCATTCATCACAATGATGTAAATAGGATAATCTTGTACCATATCGATACAAAAATGCAAAGATTAAGAAAATATATTCCATTTGTTGTTTTCGACAACATGCGTTAAACATTACCTTATGTCAAGGTTTCCCAAACTGGGGTTTGTGAAGGAACTGCAGGGGGTTTGTGAGTTTAATGAAAAGCTATTAATTAATTAAATCATGAAAAATGTTCAATCAAAATAAATTATTTTAAAATCAATCAAAATAAAACACTTACTATCAAAAATGAAATATTTTATTTGTTTACCTGCATGTCATGTAACTATTAACCAATGTCAGAGGGCCATGAACATGCAAATGTGATTTATTTTAAAATTTCAGGGGTACTTCAAGTAAATATATTAGGTGAAAGAGGATCAGATAACTAAACAGTTTGCAAATTTGTGCATCGTAATGTGTTTGAAAGAAAAAAGCATTCCAAAGACATAGAAACACATGGTGAAATAACTTACTGAGTGATAATTCAAGTAAAAATTCATGTGTTCATCAGTAGTTGATGCGATATTGAAACGCTTCTTAAACGTGAAATGATTTTTGTAAATCCATTGGTCAAATGTTGTCTTCCACAAAACTGGAAGACTTTCTGAGTGTGTATAAATGGTAGGCTATTTTTGAAAGTCAAATTTAAAAGATGAAAAAGATGAGAATCAATAAATTATGAATAATGTATTTCTATTGTGTACATAACATGTAATCAATAAAAAGTAACTGTAGTCTGATTATGAGTATTATAAAATATAATTTTATCTATTTACAAGTACTTATTTTTTTAATCTGATTACGTAATCCAGATTAGATGTAATCAGTTACTACCCAGTTCTGCTAATATTAGTACCTTCATGGTACATATGTACCTTCAAAGTACTAAAATGCACCCTTGAGGGGTAAATAAGGTACGAATGTGTACCTTTTGAAAGGGTACCGCCTCAGTGACAGCTTTTGTACCTTTTTTTCCTGAGAGGAGTGCAAGAAACCACTTACTTTTATTCCATTCAATATGTCATTCACAATTTTCATGCGCGTGTCTTTAAATTTCATGTTTTCCACCTGAAAAAAAAAACAAAAAACATGTTAGTGGATATTGATGCAGTGTTTTATATTTCTTTTGTAACCAGATAACTCTTTTACAAGAGAAATGCTTTACGAAGCAAACCGAGTCACCTGGAAGCCCCTGGATTTGGTGGCCAGCCAGCCATTGATGGGCACCATCAGCACCATGGACAACAGACCGGCCAGGACAGAAGGACCCAGCTCAATCCAGAGGAACGCGATGGACAGAGCGATCTGCAGCGGACACGACCAAAGCAAATGGATGAAGTTGGTGACGTCGTTAAATCTCTGGGCGTCCGCTGACATCAGGTTGACTATCTCTCCAGCGGTCGACTCTTTCCTAGAGTCATTAGACACGACTAATGCCTGAGAGGAACCAGTGATAATGAGTCATCACAACATCATCCACTGGCTATGATATATAATAATAAAGGTGAACATTACAGCAGATGTACCTTCTTATAAACGGCAGCCATGAGAGCTGTGCGTACTTTCATACCCAAGATAAAACATCGCTGGAAGTACTGTTGTAGAACAACCGACTGTAAAAAAGCCACCACCAAAAGCAGCACGGCGTACAGGTAACCAGTCCATACGTGACTCGTTTTGTCCTGAGTGAAGGAGATCATTAACCTGTGACAAGCCACAGCACACATTGGTAAGCAGCTCAGCAGTTTCAGAAACACCACGTAAAGAACTAATAGGATACCCTGCAAACATGCCACTGCGGGACCCTTGCTGGCTTTTTGCAGGCACAGTGGGCTAGAGCCAGCCCACACCAAACCTAAACAGGCCCAGTGCAGGCTCACAGCTTTGGGCTCACCGTGAGCAGCTCTCACCATGGGACCAGTGTTGCCAGATTGGGCAGGTTTGAATTTGATTGTGCGGGTAAATATCGGCTTGGACAAAATTTGGGCGGGTTTTTGGTCAGTTTTATCGGTTGTCAAAACATTTAAATTGTATAGGCTAATTGGTTAACAAACAAGCTCAAGTGTGCATATAGACTACTAATGCATCCAATCAGTCATCACAACGTTACTAAACAGACGTTGCGGTCGCACTTTTAGCCAATCACTAGGGGTCAGCAGACAGACGTGATGATTCATGAGTGACTGGTTTTTAGCACGATAACGGATCTGATTTTGAATGTATAACTGTAAGTGATCATAATGCCTAAATATAAGTTTGATGGTAAAGAGTGGAGAGTGTTTTAACTCTCAAAACGTGAATTACACCTGTTGAGGGAGATGACATGAAGGCTATATCACTGCAACTCCGAAATCAGAGCACAGTTAAATTATTTAATCAAAATCTATTCTATACGATCCTGTCTTTTATCTTTTAAATGGTCCAGATTGGTAGGATATCCTTTAAAGATGCTGGACTTGTTAGTTTTGACTGTGCAAAGTTCTATATTATGTTCAATATGAACTTCACGAAAGATTAGTTCTGTGTGAAATTATAGAGCGACACGAAAGTAAGAGCATTATTGTTGTTAAATTTGTTTTATTGTCGGATTATCATACAGAATGACACAGTTTTGACTGTGATGGTGTGTGCATGAACGAGTGTGAAATTCCTATAATTACGTTGCTTATTCTGATCACTATTAGGCACTTTTTTGCATTTAAATTCTGACTGTTGACATTGAAAATGATGCATGTGTTTTTCGAGGGTATCTGTTAATTTGTTGATTGCCGTTTTATCAGTGTCTGCTTGCATATTTTAATCATATTTGGTAGTTCTCTTTAATTTATTTGCCCCTCGGTTTGATCCATGGGAAATTTATCTAGCATTATATTTATATAATCTTGTCGTCATTATTTCGTTATAAGGAGTTAAAAATGGTTCTTATCAACCTTGATTTACATTCTATGACATTATTTTGACAGTTAAAGTTTTGGGCGATTTTTGGACGGGTTTTTGTGAGCTTTTGGGATGGAAATCGTCCATCCAATCTGGCAACACTGATGGGAATGCCCACATTAATCCAATGATGGCCCAGTGTGGGCCAACCCGTTCGGGTCCAGAGCAACTTTTGTACCTTTGGGCCCATGCAGGTTTTGTGTAGGCAGCCCTGTAATGCAACTAGGAGAATACTACCATTGACTGGCCATTCTTTAGCCACTCAACTGAACTGCAATGGCTCAAGACAAAAGAACCTGTTGTTTCATATAGGCCAGGATCCTCAAATCTGGCTCGTGAGATCCACTTTCCTGCAGAGTTTAGCTCTAACCCTAATCAAACACACCTGAGCATGCTAATCAGTGTCTTCAGGATCATAAAAAATCACAGGTAGATGAGTTTGATCAAAGTTGATCATGAGCCAGATTTGAGGATCCCTGATATAGGCCGACTTGCTTTACAGAGGCTGTATAAAAAATGCTCCTTTCAGCCAAGTCCTCCTGATTCTGAAGTTGAGCGTGAGATAAAGGTGTGGTTGTGGAATTCAAGAGACAGAACGGGTGGATGAAAGGAGCACTACCACCGTCTGCTGACTAGTTGAGAGACATCGGGGGAAGATTGAGCTTCGCCAATGAATACTTTAGCACATCCAAACATATTTTCAGCAGAGATCAAAGTAATAATTTGGTATTTTTTATTTTTATGTTAATTTGTAGTATTTTTATATTTGTATAGATAATATGTAGTCCCTTTCAGAGTGTTAAATTAAATGTATTAATCTGAATTGAATGTTTTCTATTTTGTATTTAATAAATTCATTGATTTGAAATCCCTTTGACTACTGTACATTTTGTACAAAGTCTGGCAGCCTGCTAGGGGCCCTTAGGTGAAGTGCCACCGCAGGCTTGTTTGCAGGGGTAATAACTGAGGTCTTTTTGCAGACCATATGCCTGAGAAGCAGCAGCTACAAAAAACTACTTTTGTGGTACAAGAAAAAATTTGGGTAACACTTTATTTTGATGGTCACTTTTGAACATTCTGTTGAAACTAAGTAATGTTGCAACTACATGTCAACAAACTCTCATAAGAGTATTAGTAGACTGTCTGCTTCTAATCTGCTAACTCTTTATTGTGATGGTCTCTCAACAGACACTCTACTGACTGTAAGTAACTTTGCAACTACATGTCAACTTATTCCAACCCTAACCCTACCAGTCAACTAATACACTACTAACAATCTAATGAGAGTTGGCAGAAATGTAAGTGCAATGTTAATTAAAGTCAACAGAATGTGTTAAAGGGACCATCAAAATAAAGTGAAACCAAAATTTGGTAATGAAATAAACGCAGAAGGACACTTACTTGAGAAGTTGTGGGCTTGCAAATGCCAGAAGGTCTTGTATCAGTTTGTAGAGGGCCGACTCTAAAAGCACACTTTTGAAGGTTTTAGCAATGGTGGGAACCAGCCAGGAATTAGGATAGTCGGTTTCAGAATCCTTTTTCTTCTTCTTCTTTTCTTTCTTCTTTCCTGTCTCCTCCTAATTGGATATTAAAATATTGTGAGCGCATCAGTCAGTGTTTGGTCCTTAGATTCAAAAAATCTAATTTACATATTACACAAAAAGTGAAATTTAAAGAGCAATTTTATATTGGTTTAATTGAAAATTATGGTTTCTGGTTTTAAATCTGTTTTGTTTAGTTTGTCTGAAAGAAAATAACATTACTTGAACGTTAAGTTTCTAAGATAGCAAGTAACATTAAAATTTACAGTGCAACAAATATTACACGTCTGAAGTTGTCTTTATTTTTATAATGTAAACTAAATTAAACATTGACTAACAAAATGTTTTCAGCTTTATCTTGAAGTGAAAATTTTATTATTATAGCTAATTATTTTTTAAAGTGAAAATAACTGACTTGCATTTAGTAACATTTTGGCTTATGTCTACAGAAAATACTGATTAAGCTGAAAAAATTGAATTAATTAAATCCTGTCAGGGAATCATATTAAATCACTTAGAGATTAACCTAAATAATTTGGTCACGTCCAAATAACTCAATTTGATGATGTTGAATTTACATGAAAAAGTATGTTTGTGTTATTTAATTGTTTCATTGGTCCATGTACGGGATTAAACCATGCAAATCCAACACACTTTTTCAGTGATATCATGTGTTTATATTAAATAAACTTACTCTGTAAGCATGTTTTTTGAATTATTTGAAATAATTTTGAATAGTATTAAATCAAAATGTAAGATCTGAACCAAAACATAACCATAATTTGAGAAAAGCTAATACATTTGACTGTAAGAACAATGTATTGTTTTTTTCAGTATGTTACAAATTGATCATACTCTAAGACTGAGAGGTGTTTAAACACTAATTATTCTACTTTAGAAACTATGGAAGATGATTGTCTTACCATAACTAGAACGTCCTGACTGACTCCCTTGGCCAAGCCGTTCTGATGATCATTTTTATTCTTTCGTTTATTTTGTTTCTTCTGCAGGATGCTGCGGGCTTTTTCAGCTCTTTGGCCATAACGTCCTCAAACTCCTGACAGATCGTCTGAGTGGAGTCCTTCTCATTCAGATCCCACATGTCCTCCTGAACCAGAGGCCTCTTAAAGCCTTTGATTACCATGCTGAGCAACAAGATTCACAGGAGCATCATGCATATGAAAGACCAATACATTGTACATACAGTATAGGACTTGTACTGGACAGACGCAACAGTGACATGCAGAAAGTCATCAGCAGATGGTCTAATCAGTAAAAAGAAGAAAAAAAAGACAGACGACAGAAATGCAAAATGAGGAACAGAAGTAAACTCAGATCCACCTGTTGAACCAGTTAAAGGTGATTCTGCTGAGAAACGTTGCTTTGGCTTCAGGATTCTGCAATATATTAGAGAAGACAGTAAATTTGACAAATATACATTCACTGAATGCTTAAGTGACATTACTTGTAAGACTTCTCACGCTTTCCGTACCATCTTTGAAATTCTTTTAACTTCAGGTGAAACATCAGCGATGGCTGATAAAACCAAAGCGATCAGCTGCAGTCCATAGCTGATGTAGAACAGACAGAACCGCGGAACATCATCGATTTCTTCCTGAGAAACATGTCAAATACATGATTATTTCAGCAACACTGTACAATAGCATGCAGGCACACATCTGTCATGCATGAAAAATGAACAATGATTTGTCAATATTCATTTATAGATATACAATTGTTCATTGCTCATTCATGGTGTTCATTATACATTAACAAATGTCAATTTATAACACTTGAAATCAGTTTTCAGAAATCAGAAAGTCAGTTTTAATTACATACGGTATCTCTTTTCAAAACACACATTGTTTTAAAGTGGATTTACAGAAATTCATAATGT
Source organism: Onychostoma macrolepis (assembly GCF_012432095.1). Classification (NCBI taxonomy): domain Eukaryota; kingdom Metazoa; phylum Chordata; class Actinopteri; order Cypriniformes; family Cyprinidae; genus Onychostoma; species Onychostoma macrolepis. The sequence continues at coordinate 1,157,712 of NC_081167.1, read as the reverse complement.
TTGTAATACATTAAAGCTTACAGTCCACGCTGAGCAGTTTATTCCAATTTACATTTGACAAAGATATAAACAGTTAACCAAACTGTTTACTTTATGTATGCATATAAAGGTGGGTACACGTAATATTTGGCAGCTGTCTTGTGGTGATTTATTTTCTTTTCGTTTTTTTTTTTTTTCTAAAAAGCTTTCATAAGTGTTTTCTGTTGAGTATCATATATATGATGCATCAGGGCTTTTATGGCTCATATAATCTGATCTAGTGAGAATATGGATAAAAATACAGCTCAAGTTTATTCAATGACTCAAACTGAGCAAATATTGGTGCAAGTGCTGATATTTATCTGCTGAAATTCTGATGCTTAATGTAAATCAATGAGATCTATATATACAGTACAGCAGATACTGACATAAAACGATCTAAATATCAGCGGTTTCTCTATATCGCCAATAATATGTCTTACTAAGATAAGATTGAAATGATCCAAACACATAATGCAATGCAATGCAATGCTGATTGAGAGATGAAGAAATAAACGCTCCTCAGAAGATGTGAGATGAAGATCATTCCTCCGCTGAGGAACAGTGAAAGTAAAGCTCCTCAAAAGATCCTGATGATCAGATTTGATACGCACTGATTTTTCTAGAAAATGATTGATGGAGAATCAAGTAAAGCTGAGCTGCTTGGGTCCAGTAAGTGTTCATCTGGAAACATGACTGCAGTTAATCTGACGCTTACTTTTGACAGCAAAAAGACACGTGAAGCACGAGCTGAAGGAGGACATTTGTACAATTACACTAAAAGACCTTTGACTGGATAAAAACTCTAAACTGTCAATCAGATGAAGTTTACCAACAAAGTTTAATCGTGTTGATCATTTTGTCCAATACGGCATATGCAAGCGATATGCACATGGAGCTGTGAGTGCTGGTGTCAGTACCTTGTTCAGTGCGGCTCTCAGTAAGGTCTGGAACTGGAAGACGGCGCACAACAACTGAAGCAGCCAGAACACAAAGAGACTCCCGGAGTCCACAGATCTCGGTCTGCGCCGCACACACTCCTGGCACAGCATCACAACTATCTACACAAACACAAACCACTCAACACATCAACATCTTCAATTATTTACTGAGTGATCTTAACTCTTTACACGGTTTATTAAAGAAATGCTTATGAAGGTTACCCATGAGACGGCGAACAGAACCGGATTGGTGTAGAGCACCGCTGGATGTTTCTGAGCTGTGGAATCACCGACGGCCCATGATCCTCCCGAGTGAGCGCCAGCTCCGCTACCGCCGTCAGAAGCAGCAGGCCAGCCACAACCTTTTGCACAACAGCAACAATGTGAGCATATGAGAGTGCTAATCAATCAGACAAACAGTTGCAAAACACTACTAAAGACAGTATATAAAGCCTTTATGTATAATGCATTATAAAAGTAGTTATAATACATTAATTATGCCTTGCAATGCACCTTATAATGCATTGTACAATCTCATGAAGAATTGTAACCACAGTTAATACATTATAATGCTTAACAATTCATTGTTACACTATGCATTTCATATTCAGTTATAATTATTTATGACAAGATATAATGTATTACAGCACATATTATGAATAATTATAATGCGTTATAGCCTTTAATAACCCTTTATAATGCATTATACATAAAGACATATGTGATCCTGGACGACAAAACCAGTCTTAAGTGTCAATTTTTCGAAATTGAGATTTATACATCATCTGAATAAATAAGCTTTCCATTGATGTATGGTTTGTTAGGATCGGAACATAATTTTTCTGAGATACAACTATTTGAATATCTGGAATCTGAGGGTGCAAAAAAATCTAAATATTGAGAAAATCGCGTTTAAAGTTGTCCAAATGAAGTTCTTAGCAATGCATATTACTAATCAAAAATTAAGTTTTGATACATTTACGGTAAGAAATTTACGAAATCTCTTCATGGAACATGATCTTTACTTAATATCCAAATGATTTTTGGCATAAAAGAAAAATGGATAATTTTGACCCATACAATGTATTTTTGGCTATTGCTGCAAATATACCCCAGCGACTGAAGACTGGTTTTGTGGTCCAGGGTCATATATAAGTAAATTGTTACCAACTTTATTTTTGGGTTTTGATTAAATTATAAAAATATTTAAAATCTGAAATCTTTATTTACATTGACTACTTTAAAAGGGAGAAGTAACTGATTTATTACAAATCACAAATTATTATCTAGTCATACATATGACTTGCACTGCTATATGAAGTAACACAGTAACTACTCATTTAGTAAAAATCAGATCTCTTAGACTAGCCAAACCTAAAGGAGCATTTCTTCCAGAATTTCTAAAATCTCACGATTGACTCTTTGTCATTCCAAAGAAGTGCATTGGTCTTTGTCATTTATACATTTCTCTTTTCTTTGGAATACAAAAGAAAATATTTTGAAGAATGTCCATACAGTGACGCTGGACTCTAACCATCATGTGGAGAATTTGGCTCAACGAGTGTAAGACTGAATTATTATTTTTGGGTGAATTCTCCTTTAAAGTCAGCATGAAACAGAGGTTGTGATCAAATTTTTGTCTATATTGTGGCATATGAGTAAAACAGCTGACAACAGAACTGAGAACCGTCTCCTGATGTCCACAGAAATGATGAGTGAGCTGATACTACTCAGGCAAAATGTTTCTGATTTGAACATTTTATTAAATGTGACTTACTGTGTTATATGTTGTATACAGTAGATCATTACTTGTTGTTCATTTGACTATCTCTGATGTAATATTTTAAATGACTGTTGTTGAATTATTAACGTCACCTGTTTGCAGATGTAGAGTTTTGAGAGCGGAGCTTTGGCTGGTTTCTTACAGAGAGTCGTGAAGTGCCACGGAGCGCAAAGCCACAGAAAAGCTAAAGGAATCCACACCAGCACCGTTTGCTCCACACATATCGGCAGATCCGGGTCCGGACGCTGCAGGTACGAGGCATTCTGACACACACACACACACACGAGTGAGTGAGGAAGACTGGATGAATGGCATGACGTCAGTGAAAGGACAGATTGGCAGGAGTTCATCTGCAGTCTCACCGTGACTCAGCGTGATTTTGCTGACTCTGTCAGACTGTTAATGATTACATAGATTATAGTAGTTGCATGACTTAAGTCATTTCATTATTATCAAAATACAATGCCATGAACTTAGATTTTATTGTTTTCTTCAGAAGTTACCTATAAAGGTCATTTATTTTACAAACTGTAGGCGCAGGACGTTATCTCGTTTAGACCTTCCATTCCAATGGACATGTTGTTTTAATGTTGTTTACATCTTTGTGTTTTTGTCATTTGTGATATCATCCCATTTTTGGGTGTCGCTCACATTTGGCCTTTATCTTTTGATCATAAAGTATAAAGTTAAAGAATCTGGGTAAACATCTTTGAGCATTGCATGTCTAATTCTGTTATAAAACAAAATAACTCCATAGCTGTTTGACTAAGTTTAAATTTGCCGTGATGTTTGCTAAAATTGTTTAATTGTTTTGTGTCCCTGAATCAAATGGAGTTTCATTTTGACTTTCTTTCTTTCTTCTAAAAAAGTCATTCGAGGCATTTGTCTGATTCACACAGAATTTCTATTACCAGATTATTTAATTCTTTGTTTATCTGTTTTTCTTGTTACAGTTATATTTTTAGGCTTAATCATTTATTCAGTCCTCAGACTTTAACTCCTTAAAGGATTGGTTTCATAAAAATAAACTCGTCCTTAACAAAAAGAAGTCCTGTAGTATGTGTTCTGTAAAAGACGCCTTCGTTCTCACTCTTTTGATTTAGATATTAGTTTTGAAGATGGATCACTCCTATCTAAAGTTGTCCTATTTAAATATCTTGGTCTTTGGCTCGATCTCGAATTGTCTTTTAAGCATCACATTGATTACATTATTAAAAAATCATATGGGTGTCTAAGTTCTCTTTATCGTTCAATTAATTGCTTTTCATTTCATGTAAGGAAAAGATTAATCTCTCAGTTAATTCTTCCTATTATTGATTACGCTGATATTATTTATCAAAATACTTTTGATACCAATTTAAAACCTTTAAATATTCTTCATAATTCTTTATGTAGGTTTGTTTTAAGATGTCCTTATAGAACTCATCATTGTATGTCGTATGCAGCTCTCGACTGGCTTCAACCTAAATCTAGAAGGCAATATCACTGGTTTCAGTTTCTCTTCAAATATATTTATTTTTAAAACAGATTTTGGTTCGATCTTCATCTATTTACTCCCTTCGACATATACAGTATCCGCATTTTCTTGTTCCTAGAACTTTTACTGAAGTCGGTCGAAGATCTTTTCGATATAAAGCTCCATCTGACTGGAATAATCCTTAGATCAATTACATCTTTCCGTCTCTTCAGGACTAATTTACTATCTCATTTGAAAATAACCTG